>NC_084810.1:17484639-17786514 GCF_963583255.1 Pyrus communis | reverse complement strand
AAATCACAAAAGAAAAACATTCAGAGATCAAGTAACGGGACAAAGCTTTTCAACGGTTATAAATGAAAAATCACGATTTAACGGTTATTTTAACTCCGATTTTGATGATTTTTTATAACTACACTCCTTGACCCTATATGAATACAATGAATGAATTCGATCTTCAATTTAAAATATTTACACAAGTGGATACCACAAAATCTTATGTTATACTTAATAAAAGTATAAATAAACTCTAAGTGTTAGTCAATCTATCGTTTTACGAATTCTCCAAAACTAATTTCAACGATCCAAACCGTCAAAATTGTTTGTATATGCTTGGATATCACATCAGCAAAAAATCACAAAAAAAAAAACATTCAGAGATCAAGTAACGGGACAAAGCTTTTCAACGGTTATAAACGAAAAATCACGATTTAACGGTTATTTTAACTCCGATTTTGATGATTTTTTATAACTACACTCCTTGACCCTATATGAATACAATGAATGAATTCGATCTTCAATTTAAAATATTTACACAAGTGGATACCACAAAATCTTATGTTATACTTAATAAAAGTATAAATAAACTCTAAGTGTTAGTCAATCTATCGTTTTACGAATTCTCCAAAACTAATTTCAATGATCCAAACCCTCAAAATTGTTTGTATATGCTTGGAGATCACATCAGCAAAAAATCACAAAAAAAAAAAACATTCAGAGATCAAGTAACGGGACAAAGCTTTTCAACGGTTATAAACGAAAAATCACGATTTAACGGTTATTTTAACTCCGATTTTGATGATTTTTTATAACTACACTCATTGACCCTATATGAATACAATGAATGAATTCGATCTTCAATTTAAAATATTTACACAAGTGGATACCACAAAATCTTATGTTATACTTAATGAAAGTATAAATAAACTCTAAGTGTTAGTCAATCTATCGTTTTACGAATTCTCCAAAACTAATTTCAACGATCCAAACCGTCAAAATTGTTTGTATGTGCTTGGAGATCACATCAGCAAAAAATCACAAAAAAAAAACATTCAGAGATCAAGTAACGGGACAATCTTAAAAACAAAAACTCTTTATCCTTGCACATTTAATATTTGTAATAGATTAGTAGTGTATGTATTATTTTTTTTATTAGGCTTTCATTTTCGAGTATAGATATAGTACTTGAACGAGAAATGTTTTAATGTTTTCAAGTAATATTTATGTCGCAATGTGTGGTATGTGCAAATTTTAAAAAAATATTTTTTTTTCTTAACGGGTCATAACGGGTCGGGTCACTTTACCCGTTGGGTAAAGTGACACGACCTGTTAAGGACCCGTTAAGATAACGGGTGTGACAGGACACGACCCGTTAAGATAACAGGTGTTACACGAAAACGACACGAACACGACAGACACGACCCGTTTGCCAGGCCTAAGCCCTACAGAGGCAAAGCCACCCAATTTTCTTAGCATCAGATCATACCACGCCAAACCTAAAAAATCAAATAGCATGCTTTCTAGAAGCCGCATAAGGGTTCAAAGTTCAAGCTTTCAATTTCCAAGTTGCAAACCAAATAATTCCAACAAAAATAACCCACCAAACTAAATCAACCCCAACCAATCCCCAGATAAAACAGGTTACAACTCAATGCGAGCCCCGCTGATCAGTATGATTCGGTCTTAACTCTCAAGTGGTTCAAGATTATTGGTTGATAAAAATGGCGGTGCGGTGGTTTACCGGAATTAGTTATATAATTATGGTGAAATGTAATATTTTCATTGCTGTAGAATGCTGGTAAGGGATTTCACTAAGGGGTATGGTTCTCATTTATTGCTTCAAGCTTTTGCGGAACGAACTGAAACTGATTAGCGGTCATGAGTTTGCTATATCAGTAGAGACTGGTGATGCTGGGTAACGACTACTTTTTCAAAAGTTACACTTCAATAGTGACAGTTCAAAAATTTTTAATTTCGTTTCCTTGCCTTGGAAGATGCCCTAAATTGGCCATGGGAATCCAATCAAGTACATATTCTCTTTGAAAAATATGGCTCCCCAGCTGGAAGAACAATCTAATGGTAAATAGTTATGGAGGCCTAAAAATGATGTGTTCATAAACATGGTTTCACCACTATCAATTTTAGCCACTTTTCCTATCCTAGTTACACCAACGTAAACCTGGAAGGTGAACCCATCACCCTAAGATTGCAAAATTTTATGGGCTAGTGTTCAGTCCTCCTGTGATATATTTTATACACACACACACACACACACACACAAAAATTAACTCAGACAAATACTCTAAACCTGGAAGGTGAACCCATCACCCTAAGATTGCAAAATTTTATGGGCTAGTGTTCAGTCCTCCTGTGATATATTTTATACACACACACACACACACACACACACAAAAATTAACTCAGACAAATACTCTGACAGAGGTGGATTTTATCTTTGCACGTGAGACGTATTATTAGAGCGAATGTTAGCAAGTATTTAATTGAATTTGTATACATTTGTAACTCCTCTCATGTGTATAAATTAATAAAATATACTTGCTTTGAGCGCCAATAACTAAACTGGGAGATTTTTTTTATGTTTTTGGAATACGAGTCGGTACAACACGTGTTATAATATAAGAAAAGAGATGATAACTTTTCAAATGTTCTTTTACTTGTATTATGACACGTAATGTATCACTTATGTTCCGGGGTATAATAAAATCTCACAGCTAATCTAATGGTGTCAAATTGCTAGATACTCTTTGTTTAAACAACTTTAATCAAATATTAATATTCAGAGATGGACTAAAATACCATCCTACGTACCTCTCTTCCAAGCTCTCTCCATCGTTGCCCAGAAAGTTTCTTTTTTCTCTGTATTTCCGAATTAACAAACTCTCATGCATAAGAAATTGATCATGAAATAGCTAGCGACAAAGAGTACTACTCTCGAGACTAACCAAAATAAATTGTAAAGATATAACAGATGGTATGTATTATGTAACATTTTTAACAACATGATCAATAGCGTCATAGATTCATATGGAACTTACAATCTCCGATGGAGTGCGAACGGACAAGTCGCCGGGGCTCGCCATGAACAAAGCCTTTAACTTCAGCCAACTCCAGCGCCTACAAGAGGCAACGTAAAGCCAAGAGGGTAAGATATTATTGGCAGTATTTTTGATGAAGTTTTGGATGTATTCAAAGTAGTGTTGGTGTGAGGACTTTATAAGGGTGGCTGCTACTGGTTGTTTCTGCTGTTGACGTTTGATTTGATGAATGGAAAGAACTTTGAGTGAAGATGGTGATGAGAGAGAGCTTTCAGGCTGATGATGACGATGATGAGGTTCATCATGTTATGGGTGGGACATCATGCAGAGAAAATAAGAGGGGGTGGTGGTGGAGTGAGAGGTACGTGGGGAAATTTTGGGGTTTGGCGTAGCTTGCAATTCTGGATTTGGGGTGGTTAGCGGTTATACCTTACAATTACAAAGATCTAAAGCTCTTGTATAATTATGGCAAATAGTAAACACAATCATATGAATGAATGATCAATTACGTACTTTTACTTTCACCATATCTAGAAGGAAAAAAATCATAAAATCCGGAATATACGTATAAGTAAATGTTCTTTTGTGAAACAATCTGTCAAGTTAAGTGGATAGATATTTAAGTTGTTAAATTGTCAAATTGCACCCTCAACGGTCATATATTTTTTTCTTATCATCAAAATATGTTATTCAGATTTTCGTAGTTCAACAAGTAGTCAATCATGTTTAATCAAATAAATAGTCCTCGTGGTGATAAAGTAATTGAAAGATAGTCTTTGCGGTAAAAAAAAAAAAAAAAAAAAAAAAATTAAGTTTTAAACCCTCATGATGTAGTCCATTAACAAATTTAATCCAAAAATGATTTTTTTCTGTTAACTGTCCGTTAAATGCAAAGGTAAATGAGGTAATAGATTCCCAAAGTTCCAAAATTTCAAGACTTCAACATCGCCACAACCACCACCACCTTACTACGGCCACCACCACCATGTTAGATGTCCACATTCTCCTCTTTCTATACATCATGGTAAAGAGGGTCAATACCAAAAACAACCCGAACTTCCCTTCCCCCTCTTTAAAATGGACACCTCCAACAAACAAAAAGATTGTTCTCTTCTTCCTTTCTTTCCCATGTGGGTGAGCTCCATCCTTCCCATGAATCTTTGGGACCGAGGCCCCAAATGCCGAGCTCAGGCCTCAAGTCCTAAAGACCGTGGATTGTGGACCACAATCCCCAAGGCCGGAGCTCATATTCAAAATTTCAACCAACATTTCGTTCCTCAATTTCATTCTTTGATTGCATTCCAATTCTAATTTCACCCTTTCAAACAAAACACAACTAAACAGTATCATACAAACACGTGTAGGCAACATAAATTTCAAAAACGCAGAACCCTGTGGATACAGATCATAAACATACAAGTGATAATGTACGTCAAATGCGTAACTACAAACCTTCGGAGGAAGAGCTACACTGAATATATAAAATGCCACTGCTATCTAAGCCTGCAGACAGGAAGAACTACCTAAAGGCTATGCCACACTTACCTCTTATCTACAGGTTGCCACTATATTAGTTCTTCTGCACGACTTCTCGATATCTTTAGACTCCAAGGATTTCCAATTATGTACAGAGGGAATGGGTTGAAAGTATCAGAATGATTTGTCTACTTCTTTTGCAAGAGTACCATTAAAAAGAAAGCAATCCCTCGAGTAACAATACCGGTGATGATGAGGAAGATTAAACTGCAGTTCCAATGATTGAGATCATATCCATTTTTCATTAGTGAACCACATCGTGTGATTAGCCACACTCCAGAGTACCTAAAATTAAAAGAAAGCAAGAAGCTCTAATATCTGCTCGAAGGATGATGCACAATGATTTTGTAGAAATAACAGGTTATTCCAAACCTTTTGGCATTTGATATGACAAAAGCTTCCAAAGCCCACTTAGTGTAGCACAAATTAGCTATTCTTGAAACAAGTTTGTTCTCGTTGTAGTTTGCTACTAGAGTCAAAACGACTGGAAGAAGTACTGACCACTGCACGACATAACAAATGGCTTAAAACTGGAAAAAGAAAACACATGCAGATACATGAATACATTTGATTAATAGATCCTCAACGTGAAAAAATTCTTACCAGTTGGGCTGGACCAGGTTCCAGGTATATGGACAGTGCATAAGCTATACCGGTTACGCAGTAAACCAGACAAATCAAAACAATGTAATTATCTATGATGGATGATCTTGGATTGTTGAAGAAATAGAACATAGAAAGATACACTAGAGGTTTCATGATTGTATTGAAATGATCAACTGTATCCTTTGAAAGAAAGTACGCCAAACTACTCATGCCAGAAGAGCTCTCTCTCCAGTAGTGTAACTTATCCAGTCCAAACGTTCTTAAAGCTGCAATCTTGCACAGGAGAGCTGAAATGCAAACAAAATTAGGAGGGGTGAGAAGTATAATATGTCTAGGTAAAAAGCTATGATTTCAGGACACGAGCATGAGTAGTGATTGGACATGAATGTGGGTGTCAAACACATCAATTTCCAAAAATACATAACGCCATGCAAACAACTACAGGGTAATGTTTTTTTCACAAGAAATCCAGTGCTAACAAGAATGTTGCAGACTGTCAATTGAGAACATACATCCAAACGAGAATCCACTTGATCGATGATTCAGATCTATAGTTTAACTTCCTTCAAACAGTTTTCAGTTAACGTAAATAGAAATTTACCCTCATACACATTTGTTTAGTAAAAGCCCAGTAATTTTTTTCCTATCAGTCGTTAACAAGTACCCCACCTTCCATAGCCATAGGCTGAAAAGCACTCACCATAACACCACTTGTTAATACAACGAAAATTAGAAAAGAATATGGGAAATAGACATAAAAAGGTTGGCAAAGAGAGAGTCAGGTTTCCAGTGAGTATGGGAGGCCAAACTGGTGAGATACTGTTGACCCTAAAAATTGCAAAGCTTATGGGGCAATCAGGTCGAGTAACTGTTGAGCTAACTACGTCCTTGTGAATGCGAGCGTGCCACCTCGTGACCGAGCTCGGTCGGGCAAGTAGAATAGATGTGATGGTGGTGTGGAGTGGCTGCTGATTTCTGCACTTGAGAAACTACGACCGAGGAAGGAACACCTCTTGGCCCAGGGTTCTAAAACCTCAGGACAAGGTTGCTAATTATCAAGATCTTGTGTAACAGGTTCGGCTGCTTCAACCATATTCGTGAGAAAAAAGTGCGCCAAATCGGTCTCAAACTGTAGGGACAAAGACACTCAAAGGAAATGAGTGTCTTTATGGTGAACGTGGTTCAGCCGTCTGAATGTTGAACTATGAAGTGCACAAGAGTAACAGATCATAGAACACTTCACTTCACTAAGAAGCTAATGAAGTGACCTCTTTGGACGAAAGAATTAAGAACTCTTCACTTGCCAAGACTTGGATAGATAACGAACCAAAAAGAAACGGTGTTGATTACTTGTCCAAACTGAAGATGCTCCTAAATAGTTTGATTCTACGGCCCTAGTGTTGTTTACTTATCCAAGCTCAAGATGTCACCAGTTGTCAACATAGTATTGTTTTTACTTACCAAACTGAAGATGTGTTGATCAGAGGGTTAGGATAGTGAGTATTTTTCTCAGGGTTATGAGAAGGGTTTCGAAAAGAGCAAGGGTTTTCTCGTAGAGCGTTTTGAATTGTGTGTTGAGTTGAAGGGGCTTTTCACATTGCAAAACCTCTTCTATTTATAAAGGTGAACTTTGTGATAAACAGGTCTGCCGAGGTAGAAGCCTGACAGGACTATGCCTACTCGGCATTTACTTAGGATACTCTCTCTTTATCCCTTAATCCCTTCTTTAGCTGAACTCAATTTCAATCCAGTCTTGGCCTCTTTGTCTTGAACCAGGGTTCTGAACCTAGTCCCTTTATGCACTTGATTCATCCTCATCTGATCAAGCATACATTCTGATCTTTACAACAATTCGAATCTTATCAGAACCTATCATGATCCTTAGCAATTTTAATTCACTTACGACATGACCAAGCCATACCTCAGCCTGATCCTTTAATAGTCCTACTCTTATAGGGAGTCGGTCGAATCAGCACTCTTTTGGGCTGGGAGCCAACTCGCCAGAGGAATCATTACTGTCCCAGAGTCATGGCCTTTCAATTCGGGTTATCCTGTCTCGGCCCAAACCTATATTTCAGGCCCAAAAAGTTCAGGTATGTTGCTCTCTTTTAGTCAAAAGTTAATTTTTACTCAACAAACTACATACATGTAAATGGCATGGTCCAGTAACTTCTAATAGAGGCAAGTTGATTGAAAAAATCTGAGACCATAAAGTACATAACTTCTAATAGAGGCAAGTTGATCATGAAAAAATCTGAGACCATAAAGTACAATGACAGTTTAAGGAAGTGTGCATAATAAAGAAACAAAAAGTAGTTTACTTACAAACTGATATGACTGTGTACGTATAACCAAGTGCACCAAAGGTTTCATCGCGCACTTTGGCAATTGTTCCTAAGCAGATTCCAGCTAGCAATAAAATCAGAAAATCTACAGCTTGTGTTCTAGCTTCTCGTAACCACTGCTTACAGGCCCTGTTAAATCCAGAAATACAACAAATCAAGTTGAAACATTCAAATCTATAATCTTAAAGGAAGTCAGCAGTTGCAAATTTTGGGTAAAATAGACTCTGCCAGGGGTAACAGTCACACTGCGTTAATATGTTAATATCATCTAAGCCTTCACAGATAACTATGTTAATATCGTCTTAGCATCTTGATTCTTTTTCAGGTGTACTGGGAAAGTAAAAAATGATAAGTGCCATCCTTACTAGCATAATATGTATGTGCAACAGTGCAAAACATAATCCCCACCTGCTCTTTTTCCACTTTATAGTTACAATTCCCAATGTCTTAATGTTCCTTGCATAATAGAACCCAACTAATTTCTACGACACTCATCATATTCATATGGTTAATATCTCTAGAGAAATAGGAATATTTTGTGCAACAAAATTACTAAAAATGGAATATCCACCTTCCAAGGAAATATTTATATTGCTGGAACACGCCAGGGTTAGTCCGCTCAGATAAGTCGTTTAACGTTATAAAATTATGTTTTAAAGCGTCCTTCTTCACCTCAACATGACACTTGACATCCTTCCAAAAGTCTCCAGCAAAGGACTGTCCCTCGGATCCAGCATTTGGAGTACTTCCTCCATGAGCTGAATTTTCACCTGCGGATGCAGCCATCCCATCAACACTCTGAAGCATATCCATAGGAACTGGGTACCCATTATGAAGCATCCATCTAACAGGTAGTTGCTTATAGGTGACCCCTGTGGTTGTGTTTGGTTTTACTATGCCTTCCAAAATATCAATGTAATAGTCTGGAGGGTTGACACGCTCAGGGACAGTAATCCCAAGACTACCAAAGTACTCTTCAATTTTCTTCACTGGTCCATGATACACCATAAGTCCCCCTTTAGCCAGAAGGATCAAATCATCAAACATCTTGAACAAGGTATAGCTGAAGCACCCAAAAAAGACAATTAGGAAAACGAACTATTTAAAAATGACTTCCAATGAATTTTAAATATTACTTTTCCTTCAAAGGTCCACAGAGTTTGGTACCCCAATTCCCAAGACTTGTTTTATGTATGCTCATTGTTTTACAAAGATATGTAGTAAATCTTATGGGTTTTCACTTTCCTTCTCTGAGGATTCAATCACATCCTAAGCATTTAGGAGCACAAATTGTAGATTAAAAAATTAATATAAAAGCAAAAGCTAGCATACAAATAAAGCGTGTCCCGCAACCTTTAGCCAATTGTCTTTTCTACCTACCAAAGAAATAACCTTGAAAAGAAATCAAATTTTAATAAAATGATTTCCAAATCAATATCTATCTGAGTGTAATACAAAATGTAGGGACACATTGTGAATTTTTCATGTGAAAGAGAGGCTTTGTGTTCTAGGATATATCTGAAGTATTTAGAATGCTCTGAAGGATTTAAAAGCCCACAAAGAAAAACCATGCAAATGTTAAAATAAACAAGTTACCTCAAAATGTGCATTCTTGTACTTACGACAAGTTAAATTACCTAGGTTGGTGGACAACCATGCAAATGTTAACTCCTTCAAGAGCCTCACGTCGAAGAGCTTTCAGTAACAAAATAGAAGACGAACTATCCAAACCAGATGTGGGTTCATCTAAAATTAGAAGTGATGGTTCCATGACCATTTCCAGCCCAACATTTACTCGCTTTCTTTGACCTCCAGAGATTCCTCGCTTCTCCACCGTTCCAACCAGGGAATCCCGCACTGCCTGCAGACCCAAAGATTCAATAACCCTTTCAACGACTAAGACCTTCTCTGGTTTAGGCAGATCAGCAGAGAGTCTACAATAACCAAAAATCCAGAAGAAAAGGATAGTAGAAGAACTAATGTCAGTACCAGTAAAAGAATGTGATCAAGGAGGTAAGAAAAGAAACAAAATAAAAAAGGGGAACAACAGAAGAGCAGAACAGTCCAAAACCGATCACAGTGTCCTTGATATTGCCTATTAAGTAGCCCTACAAGCCCAAGTTCTATAGAATCGTGATCATATTTCGAATATGCAGAAACATTGCATGAATCAACAGAGATGCAGGTTTCACAAATTTTATGAGAAAATGCAGGCTCTGAAATTCAGAAAATACAGACTATACAGAGACCAGGGAAAGCAGAAGAACAATGTCAAGTAAGAACATTTCTTGGTTGATTCCAAAAATAGTAGACATGGTATATACACGAAATTCAAACAAGAAATGAAAAATATGTATAAAAAATAACATTTAGAAGCTTAAAAGCTTTACTGTTTCATTTTAGAATCCACATCTTTCGAGCTAGTAGTTGACTCAACAACAATATTTGGTAGGACGTGGACGTGTATTCACAAATTCACAGAACAATTATGAATCATATAAATGTCACTTTCTTTTTCGACAGACCACTCCTAGAACACCAAGTGCGACTTCCAAGATTATTAGAGTTCTATTATTCTTAAAGCAAATGGACCTAAAGAAAGGAATCAAGAATTTTATTAGATACATTGATTATTGCTTCCAGAGATTGAAGTCATGAATCTTAGGGCTTAATGAAGTAATTAAAAACCAAACCAAACCAATAGATGCTAAACGTGTACATGCTAGTAAGTAATATATTTTCACAAGATCGTTTTGGAAGCATTGCACTTTAAATATCAATGTTAGAAAACCACCCTGCATCATCAGATTAACAAATAAGAGGTGACTAGGAATGGGCGATTCCAAACCCAAAGACCTCTTGCAACCAATATCATGTTAGAAAACCATCAGACCCAAAGTTTAAGCTGTTAGAGAATGGACCAACCACGCATACAAAACTACCAGCAACTATACAAAGTGGTTGCATACCTGCATCTTGCGCTAAACCAGAGATTCTCTTCAACTGTCAAATTTCCATGCACAATATCATCTTGTGGCACAAAGCCAATGATTTTCTTGTAACAGTGGATAGCTTCCATCTTTCCATTTACAAGTATCATACCACTCACTGTGCACCCCCTCAATTTTCCAACCAAGGCAGAAAGAAATGTTGTTTTTCCAGCCCCAGATGGACCCATGACAGCTGAAACCCGGCCAGGCGATATTTTCCCAGTCACACACCTCAAAAGATGTTTGTTTTTCCCTTTCAACGTGAAAGTTAGATCTTTAAAAACAACCTCAATTGGAGGTCTCTTCCTGATTTCAAGATCACCAGCCATTTGTATGACCCCGGAGAAGGTTAAGTTCGCATTCTGCTCCTGTAATGCCTTTTCCTTCTCAATTTGACCATATGCATACTTGAATATTTGACTCTGAGTATGCAACTGCTTACCTTTCGGTGCTTTTGGTGCTTGCTTTTTAATGTTTTTATCTCCTATTTCTAGATTGAAGCCTTCATGACTATTTGGGTCTTCCTCGATTGCTTTTATCATTTGTGTGAGGTTTCTTTTTTCCTTTTCCTTTCCTTTAGATGTTCCAGCTGATTGCTCACCTATCCCGGTTGGCATAGATGGCAAGGCAGCATCTGATCCAGGTTTAGCCTGTCCAAATCCTCTCAGCGGGTCTGACTTGGTGGATTTTCTGCGAGAAAAGGTACGTGAAAACTGTGTTGACAGTCCAACTGCATGCTTCTTAGCAATGTCTTTTGCAGATTTCCATTTTTCACGCACTTGTGTATTTTCTCTTACACTTTCAACTGCTCTTTCCCTGGATTTTGCTTGTCTTTTTTCTCGGGTGGCAAGAACTTGGTCAGAAAAATTATATATAACGAGAAAGATGAAAATTAATCCTGCCTGCATTCACAGTGAAGGTTCATCAGTACAGATGTTCTAAAAAACATTGTGAAAAACATATGAGACAAGCTGTTAACTCTTTGGAAAATATTGTGTTTGAAACATATTATAGAAGGGTGCTAAGAATGTAAGTACTCCATGAATAGGTCATTCCACAAGCTTACATTTACCATTTTAATTTTAAAGGAGTAAGACCACTCACAAAAATCATGATACCATATGCAGTTATATTTTGATTTTCTGAATGCGACTTACAAGTCGCCATCCGGAAACAATCTGCAAGTTAAACAACAATGGATATTATCACTAGATTCAAAAGGATCGATAAACAACTAGACTTGAAGCACAAAAGCAAAAGACTATTGTAGAGAAAAAAAAAAAAAAAAAAAAAAAAAAAAAAAAAAAAAAAAAGCGCATTATCTGGCATCTAACAGGATGTTAATTGAAGCAAAGAAAATCATATAATATTAACCTACAAAAACGTCTCCAGTTACTTGTAAATTTTCTTGTGAAGGTTCAGAATACTACTCCAAACTGGCATTGTGTTAATTCTTAACAAAATCAGGCAAACCAAGCAGTTGTATCCAGGTAATAAATATACCGAGAGAGGTGATACCAAAATTATGCAGCTTGCCAAACTTGCCTATCTGAGAGTAGTTTGAAAATCCACTAGTGATCAAACAATTACAAGGATTTTCATATCTCTCAACCTCACAACCCACGTCCGTATGTTCCCAAGCCCAACACTCCCCATACAATTTTTCACTCAAATTCCTCAAACATTCCCTTCTCATGTCATCTCACACCCTTCCAACCCCTGGTTCTTGTACTTCGTGGAGCAACCACTCTACCCTAGTGTTGACCCTCTTTTTGACATAGACATAATTGGTATCTCCAACAACAACTCTGAAGATCAAGTTTTTGAGGATTAGGTCCAATATAATTACCTTGTCAAAATTATCACCATTAACTAGCGCCCCCACAGAAAACTCCTTTCAAAATTTCCCACACAAATTGTAAAATTGTGGTACCAATTTTCATAAAGATCTTTATTCATTACAGTAGAAGGAACCAAAGCAAAAATAGACTGAACCGAAACCCTAAAATTCGGTGCGGGAATCAGTATGAAATGTTGATTTGTTCGGTAATACTGTGCCGAACTAATAATACATAATATAATTTTAATTTTAAATACTGTACGGAATCCAAATCAACCCCTCTCGACCTCACCTCACTCTACTCTCAAGTCTCGACTCCTCCACCCTTTCATCTCTGATTCTCTCGATCTCTCTCCTCCTCTCTATTCTCCGTCCTTGAATTTGGCCACACCACACCACAGTGACCAGTGACCACACCGACTCTCTTTCTCTCTCCAGCTAGATACTTCTCTCAGACTCTCTTTCGATTTTCTCTGCACTGCACAAACCTGAAGGTAAGAAACTGCGACCTTCCTGAATCATTTCATTTCTCAACTTTGATTTGAATTCAAGATTACGGTTTCTGATTTGTATTAAATTTAGGGGTCGTGATTTCGAAATTAGGGATTGTCTACTTTGAACTGGAATTGGAATTGGATTCTGAAAGTGGGGACTAGGATTTCGAAATTAAGGATTGGAATTTGTATGTATGCAGATTACAGATTACAGACAGGAGGTTGGTTCTAAATTGTAATCTAATGTCTCTGTGTGTACTTCAATCAGGACCCTTGAATTACAAGAATTGAAATCTTGATCTACTTAATTAGGAACAAGCAAGTCTGCATGGTTAGTGAATTGGAATTTGGAATTTGAATTGTGATATTTTGAATTGGATTGGAATTGAGGTATTTTGAATTGGAATTTTTATTGGAATAGGTATCTAGTTTGAATTGGAATAGGTATCTAGTTTGAATTGGAATTGTAACTTAATTTGTTGCATTTGGATTTGGTTGCATGTAATTTGATTTAAGTAGTTTGCTAGTATAGAGATAGTAATGATGCTAATGAACATTATATTTAAGCAGTTTGCTAGTAGTTTGTTAGTATCCTAAATTGTGTAAAGAATTGTGTATGTGCCAACGGCCCATTACCGATCCCGAACCAAAAAACCAAAATAATTTCAGTATAGAGAATTTTGGGAAAACCAAAACTTTGGTTCGGTTTAGGTATTCAAAATCCTATCTCGAAAATTTTCAGTTCAGTTTTCGGTTTAGTATCCTGAACCGAACCAGCCCTGGAAATATTTGCTTTGACATGAGTTTCATGTTGATTTTAGATGCATATTTTTTTCTACCATTTTCTAAGATTTAAATTTCAAATGCTAATATTAGAAATTATGTCTTCCTTCACAGATGACCAAGTCGCACACCTACTATGGAATTGTTCCCTTCTTCCATACCGTATAACTAGCCATTTTTTTCCTTCTCAAAAGGAGTAATTGGCAGTTATTCTTTCAAGATTCATGTGTCCTATAATTCCTATCAAATTTAGGACTAAAATGCAGGTCGCTGTTGCTGAAATGTCCCCTTGCTAATTTAGTTTTTCCAATTTTTGGCAACTAATGAAACAAAATGAGATTTTGGTATTTGTGATTCTATTCCATGCATGAAAAGAGAAGCTTACCTTCCTCAGTTGTGGAACCTTGCCTGCAAAAGTGTCTGCAATGGGCAGAAATTGTCACGTAAGTATAAACAAAGTGAGCAACTGATGCATTCTCTATTTAGTGTAAGGACAAGTGCTAGAAGTTCTGGGATAATTATACCCACTACTGCAAGGGATTTTTCGGATGGTTGATGGACAATATGATCCACCGGTACAGAATACCTCTCTACTACTAACGACATCAGCCCACTTAGCTGCTCCTCCACAAGTATGGTTTTGCTTCCCAGGAGGTAGCTGATAGCTGTATCTGTGGAATATTTCTGCCGATAAATATTAATGTATGCTAAGCATAAGGAAAATCAAAAAGTAGAAAGAATTCAGAAGTGAAAAACAAAAGTTACAAAAAGAATATGAACTTACGGCTCACATATCCCAGATCCGTTATTGAGTTTTCCAAGTGGGCAGTAAGCACCCTTTGGGCAAGCTTCATTGATACAGATGAGAAAAGTTAATAACGAAAATTAAGTCATGAACACTCAACAATGTTTCAGGCCTAACATGAACATAGATAAAATTCAATGGAAGAAGATAGATAACACATACGAACAAACAAAGATGTCAAGAACTGCATTAACAAGTATTAAACACTAGTTATTTTGAAAACATAGTCATTTAACAGGTTTGAAATACTCACGGAGCATGCAAGTAAGACCTTGCGGGCAGAAGAAACCCTCACAACAAGGTTGACACTCGACAGTTCTGGCAGGCACATAAGTTCGATTTTTCAGTTCAACTTGCTCAGCAGAAGCACAAGCCCACCCAGGCTCACATCCAGAAATCCATGCTGACAGATTGCAGTTCTTGTTCGGTTTTAAGTATGTGGTCTTCTTGGTTTGCAATATACCACCAGCGTAGATCCGCATTTCTGCGGCTGTGCACAATCGACCCAAAACCTCCCCAATCGTTCCACCTACAAACATCATCAGAAATGATAAATGAAACTGACTGAATCGGTCATATAATTATCAAGAAAGAGGAGATTGCATAACAGTGTGTCAGTGTCAGTATGCTTTACACAGCACAATTTATGTTTAATACCAAGTTATTGTTTAACACGGAAGTAAAAATCTGAGTACAAATCTAATTGATCTTCTTTTCAACTAGAATGAAAAACTTTCTAGAATTTATCATTAATATGGTAATATTTCCACTGCTTTTCGCACCGAACCTGTCCTTAAAGTTTTGCAAGAAAACAGAAAAACCATATCCCCATTGCCTCCTAAACTCTATATCTAAGTTCACTCTGGCGAACTCACACTTTGTTCTGCAATTACAAAATGGAATTTCATTCAAGTTTCGTGCTTTCTCGATCCCACTTCGCTGCGGAAATTTCATTCAAGTCTTCTCACCCTACCATTCGTAACATTTATTACAACGAAATTAAAAATTGAAGACATTGGTAATAACTAAGGTTGTATGTACCTGCCATTTTTTTAGCACAGTTGGTAATGAAGCTTGAATCTTGTGAGAAATTGAAAGCCCCATTCAAATCCTCGTCTCTGGAGTACAAAAGAAAGTAAATTTTCACATAACCAAATCAAAATAATAATAAAAAAAATGCAAAGTGGTGGATTGCCCTGGTTGAAGAGGTTCCTGCTGCGACCAGGTTCAAACCCTCTCATCCCCATAGTATAGCTTAGAATAGTAATATTGCTTGTAATTTAAAATAAAATATAAATATAAATAAAAAGAGAAAAACACAGACAAAGTGATAGAAGCAAACCCACACGTCGATGATGCAGAAGCCAAACTTTTTGAGGAGTTCATCATGGAAGACATGGGTGAGATTGGAGTAGCGACTCAAGACGAGCTCGGTGGCGAGGTCATACACTCTGCCGCCACCATCGCGGCCTTCGGAATCCTGCCCCGCCGCTCGGGGCAGAGGCGAGCTGAAGAAGAAGCTGGAGAAAACGAGCAAAGAGAAAACCCTAACAGAGAGAATTTGGAGATGCTCTCTGCTCATACCGGCCGCCTTCACCCTCCAAACGGAGAAATCGACTGACGGATTGCAATGTAGCGGTCTAATTGGCGGTTGCGATCGGTTGAAGGTGGCGATTCGGGAAATGTACGGTGGGGATAAGGAAGTGTGGTTAGAGGGTGAGAAGGAGGAGTGGTGGGGGAAGAATGTGAGAGGGGTGGTGGAGGATAGTGGGAAGCCATGGGGAAACAGAAAACCTGAGGAGCTTTGGGGGTTTTGCTTGTTTGGCTGGGAGAAAGAGCTGGCGAGGGAAAAGGAGGGGAGAGAGGACTGATTGGTTGGACTGTTTGGGGGTTTTAGTGGTATTCTCAATTTCTTATTCACCGTTTTAAGTTTGATTATCGTTAACAAGTTACCCTTATTTTTAGACCATCTTCGATTATTGGGAATAAAGCTTAAAAATTTAGAAATTTGTTTTTTTTCTTCAACCTTTATATGTTAAAATTTTAACTGAGATTATGAAATAATGAGTTTAGTCTAATTTTTGTTTTTTTGGTAACTTTTGTTTATAAAATAAAATTTATGTAGATTATTCTAATTTATTTTTATGAATATTTTAATTAAAAACATTAAATTCCGATAAGTAATTAAAAATCATGCAAATACATAAGTATTTATAAATATTTAAATGAAATTTGATTTAAATAATTTTCTTACATTATTTTAAACGTCAGATTTAATTTTGGGCAATCAAATCTTCTTCTTTTTTTACCATTAGATTTGATCTCATTTGATCACAGTTGTTAGATTATAAGTGAAAAATAAAAAAATAATTGAAATATAACAGTTTGGTAACTCCAGAATAATTTTAGTCAGGCTTAAATTCTAAGGGTAATCTAGTCCAAAGTATATTTTATCCCAGAGATCATTTTAATCCATTGGTAAAAGATGGTTTGAAAGGATTTTAAAACATATATTTTAAGTTTTATCACAAAATGAAAATGATCTTAAGATAAATAATGCCGTTTGTTAAAAAATAAAAATAAAAATAAAAAGTCATCGTGCGGCTCAAGGCCCGTGCCTCTATTTACATTTAACTACGAAGGGGAGATTTGAAGACGGGCCCAAAACATAAGCCCAATTAAAAATATAGAAAAAACTAAAAAGCATAACTCATGGCGCACGGTAGCATCGGGCCTCAAATCAAAAGAGGCTTCAACAAGGGGTGGTGTTTCTGGAAGTAGGAGAGAGTTCTGGAACGTCGTCGGTTCTGTCGCCCAACAATAATAACACCCCAAACGGCAAAACCCTAGTAAAGTAAAAGCTGCGAGAGCCTCTTATCCACACTCACACTCTTCCTACTCCCTCACGAAAGCTGCGACCTTTGAAGCTCTGACAATGGCGTCGGCCAACGCTCTTACTTCTGCTTCCGTCCTCTGCTCTCCCAAACAGGTGCGCACTGGCTCCTTGGATTACTTGCTATTGCAGAAGTGTTTGAAATTTTGCGTTTTGTGTGCTTCATATTTTGGTTACTCATTTTCTGTCAGCCAAACGTGGTTTAAACTCTGTGGGTTGGTTTGACTGTGTTTTTGGGTTGCATTTTGGGATAATTTGAGGTTTATTTGCTTTGATTTGCCTGGGTTTTGTTTGGTTGGTTCAATTTTCACAATTTCGTTGATGGTGTGAATTACTGGTAGCTATAGGCTTGAATTAGTGGATAGTGTTGTGACTGGTAATTGGTTCTCGTTGGAAAGGATGGAAAATGCAGAGTGTAATAATCTGGGGTTTTTGATTTCTGTGTTTTTTGGTTGCTTGTTAATTGCATTTGAGAATTATTATGTTTAATCTGTTTCGGCTTTCTTCGCTTTGGTTAGTTTCGTAATTTCATTTCTATGGTGTGATTTGATGGTGTTAGCAGAGTTTGAGAAGGGGGGTGAATCAGCAGCAAAACAATAGGGTGAATTACAGGCAATCAAGGGGTCGCTTTGTTGTGAAGTCCTCTGCAAAGGAAATTGCTTTTGACCAGCATTCAAGGCGTGCGCTACAGGCCGGAATTGATAAGCTTGCGGACGCTGTTGGCCTTACTCTTGGTCCTAGGGGTATCTTCTTTCTTTATCTTGCATATTTCTTTGGTGTGCGTTGGTAACCAAATAAAAAAATAGAAAACACCCCGCTTTAATTTGTTTCAACGGTTTTTAGTATGGAGAGGTTTCTTTTCATGGTATGCTCTTTGAAAGGGAGCTGTTCTTGATATTGATTTGCGTTTTGTATTTTGAAGGGAGGAATGTTGTATTGGATGAGTATGGTAGTCCTAAAGTTGTCAATGATGGAGTCACTATTGCTAGAGCTATTGAGTTACCTGACGCAATGGAAAATGCTGGTGCAGCCCTAATTAGAGAGGTTTGACAGTTATGTTTATAGTAATTTCCTCGAAGTAGTACTGTACTATCGCAAATTTCCCAATTTACATTTTAATAATTGGTTTACCATGTTTCAACTGTGGGATTTAGGTTGCTAGCAAGACCAATGACTCTGCTGGTGATGGAACAACAACTGCATCAATTCTTGCACGGGAGATAATCAAGCTAGGGCTCTTGAGTGTGACCTCTGGTGCAAATCCTGTTTCGATAAAGAAGGGTATTGAGAAAACGGTACAAGGGCTGGTGGAGGAGCTAGAGAATAAGTCTAGGCCTGTTAAGGGTCGTGATGACGTTAAGGGTACTGTGGCTTGATGAGTGTAGGGTTATTTTGTTAAGTAATTTACTGAAAGCCCCACATTCTTATATTGATCATTGTGTTTCTTACAGCTGTCGCAACTATTTCTGCTGGAAATGATGAGCAAATTGGGACAATGATTGCTGATGCTATTGACAAGGTTGGACCTGATGGTGTCCTGTCGATTGAGTCATCCTCCTCATTTGAGACTACCGTTGAGGTAGAAGAAGGAATGGAGGTGTGTTTTCTTTCTCTGGTTTTAGTGGCAGTTCAACTTTTCCTTCCTGTCCTGTATTTTATGATTTTCATCTCTTGATGTTTGTTGTCTTCGGTTACAGATTGACAGAGGATATATCTCCCCTCAATTTGTTACAAACCCTGAGAAATTGGTTGTTGAATTTGAGAATGCAAGAGTTTTGGTTACTGACCAGAAGATTTCAGCTATCAAGGACATAATTCCATTGTTGGAGAAAACCACTCAGTTGAGAACCCCTCTGCTTATAATTGCTGAGGATGTCTCTGGGGAGGCTTTGGCGACTCTTGTTGTGAACAAGTTGAGGGGTATACTGAATGTTGCCGCTATCAAAGCTCCCGGTTTTGGTGAACGGAGAAAGGCTCTCCTCCAAGATATTGCGATTTTGACAGGTAAATATATGGCTTAGTTTATCAGATTATATTTCAAGAACACAAGTCAAGTTTGATATCTCATGTTCAATTAGTTATCTTGTATCTTCTTCTTTAACTTCATATTTAGTGGAGCATAATGCTTGGTTAGTTTGTTACATATGTTAGATATTATGATTATTATCTAGTGGTGCAATAAATAGTGATCAAACTTTACATGGATATGATACTCATTTGGCTTCTTCTTGATATATTCAGGAGCTGAGTTTCAAGCCAGTGATCTGAGTCTACTGGTTGAGAACACCTCAGTTGAGCAGCTTGGTTTGGCCCGAAAGGTGACAATCTCAAAGGACTCAACTACCATTATTGCTGATGCAGCATCAAAAGATGAGTTGCAGGCCAGAATTGCACAGCTGAAGAAAGAGTTGTCTGAGACAGATTCTGTTTATGATTCAGAAAAACTGGCTGAGAGGATTGCCAAATTATCAGGTGGGGTTGCTGTTATAAAGGTCGGTGCTGCAACAGAGACTGAACTTGAGGACCGTAAGCTCCGTATTGAGGATGCCAAGAATGCTACTTTTGCTGCCATAGAGGAAGGGATTGTCCCTGGTGGTGGTGCTGCTTTGGTGCATCTCTCAGTATATGTTCCTGCCATCAAGGAAAAACTTCTCGATGCAGATGAGCAGCTAGGTGCTGACATTGTCCAGAAGGTAACAATAATACCTCATTTCTATATTCCATGATAAATCTCTTTTTAAGACTACTGTGCACGTAATTTGGTACCCTCCGGCTAATTTGAATATTTTCTGAATGTTCCGAACAGTATTTTGCACAAATACGTATCTATCCATGTTATTTAAATCAGAAAATGGATCTTAGAGTGTCTAGGGCTGGGCCATGAGGGTCTCTTAATGCCTTTTTTCGTCTCACCTTAGTTATTTCAGAAAGACCTCAATCTATGTGCTGCTTGCAGGCACTTGTAGCACCAGCAGCATTGATAGCTCAAAACGCAGGAATTGAAGGCGAAGTGGTGGTGGAAAAAATAAGGGATAGTGAATGGGAGGTTGGTTACAATGCAATGACAGACAAGTACGAGAACTTGGTGGATGCCGGTGTTATCGATCCAGCAAAGGTAACAAGATGTGCTTTGCAGAACGCAGCCTCGGTTGCCGGAATGGTCTTGACCACTCAGGCCATTGTGGTGGAAAAGGCTAAGCCCAAGTCGGCTGCGGCCGCTGCCCCACAAGGCATGACTCTGTAATATGTAGTTTTTTTAGATTGTCAGAATTTTGGTAGAGTGGATTCTGCGGTGAATTCGGGCCAAAGACGGTTGTTAAAACTTTGTGTTATCACTAAGAATGTGCCCTTTTTGTACGGATTGACAACAATGATTGTTTCTACATAAAAGATGTGATAAAATTGAAAGCTCTCGCTTTGCTTTCACTAATTTTCTTTGATTACATATTTATGCAGCAGAAACAAGTTTGTTTTATTTTACCCGGGTTAATAAATATGCCTAGTTGCGCATTGGTGTTGGAGTCCTTTGTGTTTAAGGCATGGTTGAAGAGTGGAATAAAGAGATTAACACTTCTTAAACCAAAGATTGACGATTTCAGGGAAATGTTTTCCGCACTCAAGTTTGCTCCTTCTACGTTCCTCTTTGTGTGTTCTTAGGAAATGTTTTCCGCACTCACGTTTGCTCCATTGTATACTCCCGTGGGTCGGAAGGCGGCGGGGAAGGGGTTCCGAAAGAAACGAAGATCGGGCTCTCCTGGCAGTCATATTAGTGCTTACCTAAATCAGTCGAACAAGACTTCCGTGAAGAAGATTCACTATGTTGGAGCAATTCTCGTTAGCTTGGCACTCTCTGAGTGTCTCCGTGGGGTTTTAGTATTGTGCTCCTTCTGCGTTCCTCTTTGTTTGTTCCTGGATCTTCCTTTGTTCGAACAAAAGAGTAGCGTTTTGTTCCTGGATCCTCTGCTATTCGAACAAAAGAGGAGCATCAAGTGGAGGAAGGGAGTGCGGAAATTATTTTTCCTAGTTTTCGAGGCCAAGTGAACTGTTCAATGCTTTTAGAGGCATATAACACTTGCAAGTTGCAAATCCCTATTGTTTGTTAGTTTTCCACATTTGTTCTTTTGGTTCCAAAAGCGAGATGCTACCCCGTTGGGAGTTTTATGTCTACGTTTGGAGTGAGAGACTTTCTAAATTTCATGAGACTGAAACTGAATTAGTACAGAAAATGTTAAAGAGGATAAGAAATGACTTTCATTAGTATTACAAAGGCATGTGAGACAAATTTGTAAATGATTTCTTCTAAATAGAAATTTGTAAATTTCGCCCACATGCCCTTGCAATGCTCGTGCCGAGGGTTTCTAATACAATCTCTGCATTTTGTAATACATTTCTTCTTGACTTACCTAGAAATCTCTCACCCCAGTCACAACCTGTAGGACCAGGTAGGACATAGTCTCAGATCCTGTCATAATGTTGGGGCAGTGAACAAGCAATCGTACTTTAATGTTATGTTTGGTTGAAGGATTTTCAGTTATCAAGTAATTTCAATTAGGATAATGCTTGTGACCCGCTCATGAGCGACTTCCTTCCCTACTTGCAATTAACGACTTTATCATCTGAACATCGTAATCAGAATCGTTCATTCTCTTTGTCAACATCTGAGAGTTATATTTGTAAAAAATCATTCAACTTCGAAATCATGTAATCATCCATATGTGTTAAACTAGTCAACAGATTTAGTAACAAATAGCAATCCTTATGATGAGCTGTCCATTTGTTTTATGCATATGAATGGCTGAAAAATCTCCAAATTGAATAATTTTTTCCACATATGATCTTAAAGTAATGCTAGAGATAATGAACGGTTCTGGTTATAATGTTTAGACGGTAAAAATTCGTTAATCTTAATTCGTAAATGAGAAGACAAGTAAGCCTCCACAACAAAAAGACACAAACATTATCCTTTAAATTAAATTAGTTAGAAATACGCTACAAAATGTTAGATTTGCGATTGAAAATTCATTATCTGAACCACCACCAATCTTGGTTTGGATTATGAAAAGAGCAACATTAGGTCACTGAAATATTTACATCTTAAATTAAAATTAGAGAAAATTATAATTAGATTCCTCATTTTAGACTTTTGTAGACTAAACATTTATGCTTTTGGAGTTTTTTTATTAAGCTTATGAAACATTTGATTAAGATACTCAGACTTGAACTATTTCAGATTAATTGAAATTAATTTACATTTAAATATCTGTTATATATTTTAAATAATTTCAACTATATTTAAGTCTAAAAATTTAAACTTTTCAAATCTAAATGTACATCCACGCCAAATGGAAATGTACCAACATTAAATTAAAACGTATCAAAGTCAAACGAAAACGTACCAACTCCGAATTAAAACATACCCAATTATAAACTATATTAAAATGAATATTCATCTTTTTGGAATGTTTAAAAATATGTTTGATTCATACACAATGCTCCAGGTAGTCTTGTTTTTTAGTAGATAAGTCTCTAGAACCACTTTTGGTTGATTGGAGATAAATCCTTATTATTGTTGATAATGCTAAATAATAACAATAAATCATATAATTTTGAATTAACAAAAAGGCTATTGTCTGTTAATTAATGACTCTTTGTATAAAAAATAAAATAAAAATAATAATTAATTAAAGTAATTTAAACTTTTACATTTTTAATGACCCTTTCTATAAAAAAAAATTAATTAAAGTAATTCCTTGTTATTAGGACAAAGTAATAAAACTTATGTTTTGAAAACAAACGTACCAAAAATTCAAATGTATCAAGAAGCTAAATAGACCAAAAATTCAAACGTACTAAGTGTGACAACCCGTTCCAAATTTTACGTTTTTATTTTATTTAAAAAGCGTGAATTTACGAAATTGCCCTAGAGGCAAGGACTTTGACTTCTGTTAACCATCGTCTAGAGAGACGTATGACTTATTCTTTTAACATATTATCATAATACTCGTGGATTTGAACGCATAGGCAAAAGCCGTTTGCGAGTCCGGATTATAACGGTATAGTTACGGACGTTCGAAATTGGTTATTCAAGGTTTAGTGTTGATTAAATTAAATTCCCAATCAGAAATTGGTTATTTAAGGTGAAGCCCAATCAGAAAAAGGAAAGAAAAGAAAAGAAAAAAAAAAAAAAAATCCCAGCTTTCCCGTGGGTTTTTCCCACTCGCGACCACCCACTTTCCAAGGCCGATTCTGGCCAACTCCGGTGGATTTTTTCGATGCCACCACCACCATCTTGAAGCTCTCATTCCCCTCTACAAAACCCACCCAAGAACCACCTTGATGAACCATGGTATGAGGCGGTTTGAGGCCACGAAAGTTGACGAAAATCAATGGTGCTCCGGCCACCCTTCTCGATTTTCCGGCAAATCGGCAAAGCAATGGCCGATGCCACCACTTGGGCTTTGTAGCCCATCATCCCAGGAGCAAAACCCAACCAACCTTGACCCCGTTGGACCACCATAGACGACGAATCGATGTCGTGAAGTTTTAGGCACCCGCCGGCTTCGTGGGAAAAATTGACCATCTTCCGTCCACTTTTGGACTTCGTGGCAGGTATGAAAGTTGCTCCACTCACTGAGATATTCATTTCTGTGAAGTTTGAGAATTTTTTGAAATAGTTGAATTTTCCGGCGAGTTGGGGCGGCCGACCGCCACCCGCTGCGGCGCGTGGCCAGTGGGCCGCCAATGCTATTTTTAGGCTATGTCAAATGTCTTGAATTCAGTTTTGTCATTTGAATGACGTAGGTTGATAGTTGGAACCTAAATTCGTTACGATACGTTACTTGATAAAATGTGAATCGATGATCCGACCGTTGGATCGTCACCAAAATTGGATACATTATAATACGTAATATTTAAAGATTATAGGAATTTACGGATCGGGAATCCGACTTACGGATCTTCCTGAATTGGATTTGTAAGTTAGTAAAATAAATGTTCACGGCCACTTGTTTTAGGCAATTGGCGGAGATTTGACTGTTGGATCGTAATGAAATTTTAATATGTTATTCTAGAAACATATTTTGAATCGTTGGGAGTTGCGGATTGGAAATCTGATATGCGGATCTTCCGGGTCAAGTTATACAGGGTTGTAAACCCTACCGTCGATCTTTGATTGACAGTTGACTTGTGGTCAATGGGTATCAAACTATTTTAGAATGTCGTTGAGGTTGTGTTTTATGTGAATTACATATTCTATGGATAAGAGTTCTGAGATGTGATTTGATAATTGGTCACAGGGACCAATCATTCAGGACGCCTCGATGCGTGCGCTAGAAAATCATAGCGTGGACTCCAGGTGAGTGCATCTTTTCCTTTTTATCGTACATATTATTGAGAGTTCTATCGACACTTTTAAATTGATTAGGCATATTACTTTCATACATATTTATTGTGAATGCTTGAAGTACTATATGAACTACGAATGGCTTGATCCCTATCTAAGGTACGTAGGCAGTCTAACGAGACGTTAGATGCAGCCATAAAATATTTAAGACAAAAGCCTTGCTTGGGAAATTGAGTAATGCGAAGGAAATTTGTAAAGGCAAGTTTTAGTTTTGTGAATTAGTTAGTTAAATTAGAGTTAATTGGGTTGTCATGAATAATTATCCCTGAAAATAAGTAGTTTGGGAGTAGGGCGTTACTAATTGTACACTTCACACCATATTGTTTATAATTGAAAATGCTACGACATGGTTAAGTAGTAGATTGCATCATGATATATCCATATGTATATTACTTGCATATAATTATTGGGAATGCTTTCAAGTGCAAAGGTGAACTCAGGACACCCAGGTAAGTTCAGGTGAGTTTATGGTAATAGTTGAATCGATTGCGTTATAGCATGACTATAGTTATGAGTTAGGCAACTTCGATATTGTCGTACTGGTTGCCATGAGTTGCACATGTTATATTGAGATGCATTGAGAGCTCATAAACCTGCACTCCGGTGTTAGTGCTCCCGCCCGTGGTCAGGGCACAGTCCTTCACGTGATGTTCACCTCCCGCACCTTACGCTCACCTTGGATTCAAGGTAGGTGCACAGTCCTGTCGTATAGACCACTTTAGGTGGTTCCGACTCGTAGGTGACCCGCGATTATTCGCCCAGTCTTCACGTGATCGTAGCACTTGAGCGTATTTATTTACACCCAGTCCTGTCGTACAGACCACTTTAGGTGGTTCTGACTCGTGTGCAGGTATACTTATTGAGCTATTGGCTAGCCAGGATTAATGAGATATGGATAAGTCGTACAGGTCACTATAGGTGACTCCGACTTATATGCTAGCCATGATTGATGAGATATGGATAAGTCGTACAGGTCACTATAGGTGACTCCGACTTATATGTTAGCCATGATTGATGAGATATGGATAAGTCGTACAGGTCACTATAGGTGACTCCGACTTATATGCTAGCCATGATTGATGAGATATGGATAAGTCGTACAGGTCACTATAGGTGACTCCGACTTATATGCTAGCTAGGATTGATGAGATATGGATAAGTCGTACAGGTCACTATAGGTGACTCCGACATGGATAAGTCATACAGGTTACTATAGGTGACTCCGACTTATATGCTAGCCATGATTGATGAGATATGGATAAGTTGTACAGGTCACAATAGGTGACTCCGACTTATATGCTAGCCAGGATTGATGAGATATGGATAACTCGTACAGGTCACTATAGGTGACTCCGACTTATATGCTAGCCATGATTGATGAGATATGGATAAGATGTACAAGTCATTTTAGATGACTCTGACTGATATATCACTTTGTATTGATTTAGTTCATTTGGCCTACTTATTAATGTATGGTGGAGTTGATGGCAAACCGTGGTTTTGGTCATTTCTGAGTATGGTTTGGATATATGTATATATGTTGTACTGTCTTATGGAAAACGATACGGGTTTTACATTTAGGGGCATTACTTTTTGAGAGGTAGTAACTTTGGGAAGCTTGGTTTTATTGCTTACTCACATCTTCTGTTTGGTGCCCTCCAGGTTTTAACTGCTGAGTTTGTATCGACAAGAATCTGTGGCGAATCTTAGTATTGATGGATATTTTTGAGGGTATGATTCTTACCCACACTGCTGTACTTTACTTATGCTCTGACATCGCGTGTGAAATGGGTTCGCTCCCACTCGTAGCGCACTCTGGTATTTAGACACTTTTAGATTCAAATTCATTCACTTTTTATACACTATCACATTTTATGGCTTCGTCACCTTCCAGGTGTCGGCCAGCACAGCTCGATTCAGGGTCCAAGTGGACTTTCTGGGTCGGGATGTGTCACTAAGTAACTAAATGTATCATTATAATCAAACGTACCGATATAACCTAACGTACCTAAAAACAAATTTTGTTACATTCTATTTAATTTACTAAAATAAATATTTTAATAAAAAATAATAAAAAAATCTTAAATCGTCATAATAAGAGATGCATAAAAATAGGAGAAAAAAAGAGAATGCTAATGTGAATAGACTTCTAATAAAATAAAAGGAAATAAAATTAAAGTATCAAAATTGTAAGGAAAATGTTTAATCAAAATTTTAAAATGAATAGATATTTAGTTTATAACATTAAAAAACGAAGCATCTATATCAAAACGTTCCTTAAAATTATTTGAGATTTGCGGGCCAGATTACGAAGAATCGGCTCTACGAATCACCAACAGGCCAATGCAATAAAATAATTAAGTTGGGCTTCAGTGCTTGTGTGAGTGACGGTGCCACTTGGATTACAATACTTACTATTGACTGCCAACCACCTGGCCCATGACTCAGTGGATCGGTCCAAAAGAAAGTGCTTTGTTCTTTTTGTTTTCCAATTTTTAGGATTAATTATATTTTTTTGTCTTCCCATTGCAGCCTAAATTTTTTAAAATTGTATCAGTTTATATTTTTTTATTTGTTTAAGCATTTTAGCTATAATATGATCCAAATGTATCTTACATGTTAATCCGCATAAGATCTCATGCTTATCATGCCACTTATTTATTGAAGGACCAAACAATCAATACGATCAAAAATATAAACTGATACAATTTCAATACTTTATAGTTATGATGAAAAATTGAAACTTCATTACTCATTGTGAAAATTACGCAAATCTAAGGGGTGTGAAAACTAGTTAGCTTTTTTTTTTTTTTTTATATACAAAAACAGTTTGAGAATTTGATTTGCTGGGAAAATAAACAAAACAAAACTTCCCATTTTGATGCTCTTTTCCCATTATATTGTGAGTTGGATTATTTTTGGGTATTTTTATTGGCACTTTAATAAATTTATTATGCACTCATCATAAGTATATTTTTCTTTCTAAATATAAAATATTCAAAGTACACAATGAGTTTTTTAGAGTGCTAGTATTAATATATTTTTTTCTTCTAAAATTTAATTTAATTTGGAAAAGAAAAACGTGTAAACTGTGACGACCCATCCCGAATTATAATATATTTTATCTTCGAAAGCGTGGGAATGACGATTTTACCCTTGAAACGATGTGTGGTGGTTATATAAGCAGACTAAGAAAATAGAAAAAAGGCCAAGACAATGGACCAATTACCTTATTTTCCTATCTCTAGGGATCCAATTAAAATTGTAGGGTTGTTTAGGACCAAATTGGTGGCCCTAAGTTGTAGCCCAATAGAAATTATGGCAACTTAAAATTGCCCAATCCGAACAAGGTCACACACACATACACCGCACGTGCCCTTCTTCCTTCATACGCTCTCTTGTTCTCGAACTCTCTTTCCATACAACCTGAGCTCACAACTCCCAAAATCCTTTCTAAACTTCACAGATCGAGTGTAAGGTTAGCATCATCGTGCTTCTTTTGACCTCACGAGTCGAGCCATACCCTTGGTTTGAGGAAAGGATTGGTAGAACTTGAGATACCCGAGCTCCGGCAAGGGGTGCAATTTTCTCCGATGTGATCGTGAAGGTTTTAGTTAGTTTTGAGGTTTAGTAAGGTAATTACTCAACTTCCTTGGCACGTTAGACTAGTTTTGGTTAAGTTTGGATGTCAAAATAAGCTCAGTAGTGGGTATGCAAGAATAACCGATTTTTCAAGGATTTTTCTGGCCATTTTCCATTGGATTTTGGAGTTTTAACAGGTATGGATGTGTTCCCCTTGTTGAGAGTTTTAAATCCATATAAATTTCATGAAATTTGGTTGAGAAATGATGAAGATGTTAAGGTTTTAATCTTTTCCAGTTTCCGGTGACATAGTCAGCGGTCGGCGATGGAATCCGGCGAACCACCGGGGAAGAAGGCGAATATTCCGTCAAGTTTGACGGAATATAGCTAACGGGATCAGGTATATTTAGCGGTATATTCCATTATTTAACGGAATATTCTTTAACAGCGTTAAAGATTCCATCCAACGTGCCAGGCACGTGGCTGCTCATGTGGCCGTGCCTTGGCCGGCGCGTGGAACGTCGAAAAATTATTCTAAAAATATGGGGGTGCTCATGGTGTTGAGTATGCCACGATGGTATATTCAAACACCCCAATTGAGCAATGTATGAGAAGTTATTTCATAGTGATGGTTATGTGCTTTCAAATAACATTAAATTAGTTGTTTCACATATAGGTGAGACGTTTCCAGATGACGAGCGTAGTCAGGCGAGACTTGGGGGTTATGACCCGGCTACATATCAGTGAGTGGGCTTTTGGTTATATATACATATATATATATATGCCTTATGTTTCCCAGAAACTGTTTAAATGGTTTTTATGTTTTAAATACCATGTCGTATGCATTACATATTAGTATATGTTATAATATAGCTATGCATATTACTACTCGACGTCGTGGACGCTCATGTAAGCTTCAGGTGAGTATATAGTGATAGTTGTGATGGTAGTGTGTATGACTATGATGAATTTCTTTTAGTGAATTATATCCTACACCCTGGTGTTAGTGCTCCGCCCGAGGGTAGGGCTTAGCCTTCACGTGATCGTTCACCTCCCATATCACATGCTCACCTTGGATCCAAGGTAGGTGTCAGCCTGTCGTACAGACCACGTTAGGTGGTTCCAACTCGTAGGTAACTTGCAATACTTCGCACAAGTTTCACGTGATCGTAGCACTTGAGCGTACTTATTTACACCTAGCCTGTCATACAAACCACATAGGTGGTTCCGACTCATGTGCAGGATTTGATTTGATCGTTAAGTTATTAATTCAGCCGTACAAGTCACGTTAGGTGACTTCGGTTGATGTGTCACTTTATATTAGTGCAATTCACCTGGCTTACTTATTCATGGTTGCGATAGTTGTCATGGCATACACATGGTTCTGTTATTCTTGAGTATAGTTTTCATACATGTTTACAGTATTATTTCTGGGAAACTTATACGGGTTTCACAACAAAGGGTTATTACATTTGAAAATATAAATGGTTTTGAAAGTTTTGTTTTTGCCCACTCACACTTTCTGTTTTGCACCCCTCCAGGTTCTAGATAGAAGTTCGTGTCGGTAGCTCGCAAGGACTTCACAACGGTTCTGACAGACATCCACCAATGTAGAGTTTCTTTTATGATCTGTATAATTATTACTTAGTCTTCTGGACTGCACTTCGATACCTATGCTCTCGTTGTGTGTGTTTTTACTCTAATCACTTTTACTCATACTTATAGGCTAGTCCAAGGTAAGACAGTTAGTGGTTTTTGTTTATTCACATTTTCATATCATTACCGCTTCAGCACAGCTCACATGGTTACGTCATCCTCACGTGACGGCCAGCATGCCTCGATTGAGATTAAGGTGTGTCATAAACGACCATGAGGCAATTCACTAAGACTAGCACACTAGAAATAAAAATCCGGTTATGTAAAGGATATTGTACTTCTATATATCTTGGTGGGAAATCAAGGCAATCATTCAACAAATCTCCTTTTTAATGAATAGAAACTACATACGTATAGGTGCTAGAATGCAAGTGTTGACAACAATAATACTCTTAAGACATGTTGCGTAACTCAAATAAAACAAGTGGAAAACACATTTTTGAGCGATACCAAAGAAGCACTTGTGATCGTTGGAGAAAATTAATAATTAGTATGTTCGGAAACTATATTAGAATGTGAAAATGCAACATAAAATAAATGGACATTAGGTTGATAAATTTGATATTTTTTCAACTACTAATGCCTACTCTCAACAATAGGGAAATTCTATCATTCCCAAACTAGTGAGATCATACGACCATACTCACACAATAGAGAACCCTCCCAAGTTTTGGTCTCACACTCCTTAAAATTGTCACAAGAGAAATTCTTAGACCATCTCCAACTGAGGGCTGGCCAGAGGGCTCGTTTTAGCCCTCTGGCCTTCCAAGAAATTAATATTTTAATGAACAGTACATGGTCATATTTGCTTCCATCTCCAACCGAGGGCCAAAGGATCATAGGGCTCGTTTTAGCCTTGTCACAAAAAACTGTCTCCAACCAAGAGTCATAGGGCTAAACATAATTTATTATTTAAATTTAATGTTATTTAATGTTGTATAATGGCTTAGGAAGTTATAGGAAACAAATAGAATTAAAAAAAATAATAATAATTTTAAAAAATTTTGTAAAAAATAAAAAAATAAATAACGGTTAGTTGACGTCAACTAGCCATTATATTCAAAATTTTTCATATTTGTGTCAGTTATAACCAACACTACTTCTATTAGATAGCTGTTTATTTCAAAAAATTTCAGGCTATTTGTATCGGTTATAACCGACACCATTTCCCTTATTTCTGTCGGTTATAATCGACACTACTTCAAAAATTCCCAGGTTGGCTGGTTGGTTGCATATGGCTAGCCCTTTGGCCCTTTCAAATTCTATGGGGTCCACGAACCTTCTGGCCTAACCCTCGATGGAGATGATTTTCGGACTATTTTCGGCCATCTGACCCTCTAGACCCTTTGGTTGGAGATGACCTTAGGTCCTGACATCCAGACCACCTTATCCTTCTGGCCTAGACTCAAAAAATCCCCCATACCCCCACCACCCTCCGATTTGAGTCCCACCACTACCCCACATCTAGAATCCACCCCCTCTTACACCAATATTCCACTCTATACGCCGCACACAAGACCCTCTCCACCCAATCAAATGTATGCCGGTAGGCAACTACCTCTAACAATGGAGAGCCCCTAGGAACACCAAGGAGTCCTATCGTCACCACAATTGGAAAATAAATCCAAAGTTTTTATTTAGTTTTTATCAATGAGGACGGAGTGACTTGAACCTAGAGGAATTGTTGAATATTTTAATAATATATTAATATATTCGTATGGAAGAAGTTGGGTATTTGTCCAACAGTTGCTCTTCATCAGATTTAAGCAATGTGACTTTTCAAACTTTGCTAAAAGACATGATCCACGTCTGACTAGTGCATAGTTCAGACACAACCTTTGGTAATTGATGCTTTGCATCAGACATGCGAATTGGCATATTGCTGTAATATTAATTCAGTTGTATCCTATGGCGAGAAGGCATATCCAAAACCAAAGGATATGTCTAACAGGTGCAATTTCCTCTATATATTGGTAAATTGGTAGAAGAGAAATTCATTCAGAAATTTATTGTCTACACAATTTCTTTGATCTCTCTTCTCTCTTCATCACATTCATATAATTTCTTTCTAGTTATTTCTAAGGGAATACAATTCGGTTTTGCTAATTGAATATTACATACTTTGTTGTATCTTAGAAGTGATTTACCAAGAACCCTTTAGTAAACTCATTCGAGTGGGGGCAAATAACACTTCAAGAAAACGATTCAAGTCATACCATTATTCTCTATATTTCAACATTTACTCTAATAAGAGAATCACTAATAGACTAAAAACTAGTAAAACTAATTATTATGAGTTCAAGTTTAAAGGGTAAAAATAGAAAGAAATAAAATCAAACGATGAAACAAACCCATTAAAATTCTTGTTACATATCAGAATGATAATGTTATTTAACACATTTATACCACATTATGTGATCCATGAAATGGAAAACTTGTTTTTTGTTTTTTTGGATTGAAAGTTGACAACTTGATGTTGAATCCCTACCGTCGCAAATACTTAAAAAATATGCGACGATTCCACAGTTGAGAAAGAAAGCACGTATAAATTGAATGGTGGTATGCAAGCGACTTACGACCGTCATGCACATTGCAAATTTGCAATTGATAAGTGCTTCTTCTTTTTGTACCAAAAGCAGCAATATCTAGGTTCTGAATTTCTGAAATAGAATCTGCTTTTTTCTCAACATTATATGCACGTCACTCCCACAAATCGTTGTCTGCTTTTTTAAAATAATTTTTGGGGAATTTGGACTTTTGGATGTGATTTAAACATCATGGTCTTTGTATGATCCATGATGCTTATCCCAGACCACCACCATCTGGTAAATTGATATGATCACATTATTGCTTTTTAATCTTTTTTTTCTTTTTTTTTTTCTTTTTTTTTATTGAAAACAAATGATAGTATCTACATTAAAAAGATGGAGAAATGAGCTAAACTTTACAATGAATTTACTATAATAATGTGGTTCAACTTCACTGTCTAAATAAGATATTTTCTTTCAAACAAAACAAAGGAAAGAAATGGGACATTATAAGTAAATAATGTTTCTTGACGGAAAAAAGAAAACATATAAGTTGTCGGTTATTTTATGTATCTTCTAGGTTCATTAATTTGGTAGGCGGGTTCTGAGGAAATTGGTATGTGAAACTATTATCGTGTTTAGTAAAATTAGTAATGAGATTATGCAAGAAATTTATATTGGTAAATCACATTTGTACTATTTTTCTAGGGTAAATTATACAAAATTACCTTAACTATAGATCGAACAATATTATCATATCTTATCTTTTTAAAGTGACAATGTCATATCTCATCTTACTAATTGTGACAATGTCAGACCTATCCAGTTGGATTAGTGAGTGGGCCCCATCTCTAACCATGTCAGAAATTAATAGAAAAATTGACCGAGGTCTGACAATGTCATATCTCATCTTACTAATTGTGACAATGGCAGACCTCGGTCAATTTTTCTATTAATTTCTGACATGGTTAGAGATGGGGCCCACTCACTAATCCAACTGGATTAAAAAAATAATAAAAAATATTTTTAATAATTAAATATTAAAAAAATTAAAAAAAACTAAGAATAAAAAACAAAACAAAAATAAAAATGGTCTAGGGGTGCGGGTCTTCCCTTTCTTCCACTTGCACCAACCCTTTTTCTTCTTCTCTTCGACAGCCACCAAACCCTTCCCCATCCCCTTAACCTTCCTCTACCACCCTTTCTTTGGGATGCGGTCTCCCTCGTCCTTTTCTTCATCCTCTAACCACCCTCCTTACAACATTCGTGACGAGGCTCACCGCCACAACACCACCCACTCCCATCATTTTTCCGCCCGCTATGTTCTCTTCAACGCCGACCCTTCGTCCTCCTCTGCCGCCGCCGAGTCCTACTCCTTTGATGAGATCGTCTACCGATCCAACTCTGGCAGCATGCGGTCTCCCTCGTCCTTTTCTTCATTCTCCGACCACCCTCCCCACAACATTCGAGACGAGGCTCGCTGCCACAACACCACCCACTCCCACCACTTTTCCGCCCGCTACGTCCTCTTCAACGTCTACCGTTCGTCCTCCTCCGCCGCCATCGCTGAGTCCTACTCCCTCAATGACATCGTCTACCGATCCAACTCCGGCGACATGCGGTCACCCTTGTCCTCTTCTTCATCCTCCGACTACCCTCCCCACAACATTCGCGACGAGGCTCGCTGCCACAACACCACCCATTCCCACCACTTTTTCGCCAGCTACGACCTCTTCAACGCCGACCCCTCATCCCCTTTCACCGCGGATGAGTCTTACTCCCTCAATGAGATCGTCTACAGATCCAACTCCGGCGACATGCAGTCTTCCTCATCTTCTTCTTCATCCTCCGACCACTTTCCCCACAACATTCGCAACAAGGCTTGCCGCCACAACACCCCCGACTTCCACCACTTTTCCACCCGCTACATCCCCTTCAACGCCGACCCCTCGTCCTTCTCCGCCGCTGCCAAGTCCCACTCCCTCGATGAGATCGTCTACCTATCCAACTTTGGCAGCATGCGGTCTCCCTCGTCCTCTTCTTCATCCTTCGACCACCCTTCCCACAACATTAGCGATGAAGTTCGCCGCCACAACCCCACCCATTCCCACCACTTTTCCGCTCGCTACGTCCCCTTCAACGCCGACCCCTCATTCTCTTCCATTGTTGCCGTCGAGTCCTACTCCCTCGACGAGATCGTCTACCGATCTAACTCCAACAGCCTCCTCGACGTCTAGCACGACATAGCCGCCCTAAAAAACTACGATGGCAAGTACTGGCGCGACCTCTTCGACTCCCAGACAGAGAGGAGAGAGAGAGAGAGAGAGAGTGGTGGAGGAAGGTTGGGGGGACAAGGAAGAGTTTGGTGGTTATCGAAGAGAAGAAGAAAAAAGGTTGGTGCAAGTGGAGGAAAGGAAAGGCCTGCACCCCTAGGCCATTATTATTATTATTATTTTATTCTTTTTTTTTTTAATTTTTTAATATTTAATTATTAAAAATATATTTAATTATTTTTTAATCCAGTTGGATTAGTGAGTGGGCCCCGTCTCTAGCTACGTCAGCATTTAACGGAGAAATTAACAGAAAAACTGACAGAGGTTTGACACTGTCACAAATTCATAAGATGAGGTATGACATTGTCATTTTAAAAAATGAGGTATGATAGTGTCGTTTGACCTATAATTGAGGTAGTTTTGTGTAATTTACCCATTTTTCTAATAGTAATAGTAGCATCAATACAATTAAGTTTCATCTCTATTAAAAATACAATACAAATGTGATTTATGGAAAGGGATCTTCTCCGGATCTATTTTGTGGGGATCCTAGGGATCCCCACATCCTAACTGTTCATCGTATATCATGCAGTTAGTTTTCGTCAGATACTATTTGTGTTTAATTTTAAATAAAAAAATCAAATGATTTCTAACCATTTGATACACGATGAATAACTAAGATGTGGGGATCCTTATGATACCCACAAAGTGAATCCTTATGGGATCCAATTCCACACGATTTCCCTGAGATTTTCCATTTTATTGTCCACTATTTCCTTTCTTTTGTCACATTTTCCCTTAAATGCACTATGTTTGAATTTTCTATATAGTTTCTATGTTGGTGTACTTGACCACTTTCACACGTTAATATTGTTCGATTATTTTACACGTTGAAATTTTAAACTACTCTAATTTAGATAAAAAGGGATCAAAATTTTAGTGTAAAAAGATGATCACATTGCTTTAACCAATTGGCGTAACCCACATTGCATTGCTTTTTTTTTTTTTGGTTGGATGTGTTCATTTCGTTATGAATGAGAGGGGCATTGATGTCTTGAAAGGGATTTAACAAAAAAATTGAAGAGTCGTTTTTATTTGACTTGATTTCTTTTAGCAATTTCTACCGGCTACCAACTTCATCAGTCCTCGCCTAATTGGAGCTTTCTTTTTTTAACCACGATGTGACATCATTTTATCATGTGAACGTTTTAGTTTGAACTATTATTTTTTTATCATGTAAGATTATCTTTAGAAGATTCATTCGATTTTGAGATTATTTTTTTCTTCCATGTGAATCAAACAATTGACGGTACACAATTACGGAGCCAGATATTTTTCAATGGGAAGTCAATTTTACATGTATAAGATCTTTTTTTTTATACAACAATATTTTATTTTACACAACGAGGTGAGGGATTTAACTAAGTTACACAATGAGAGTCTCACTTTCAACTAAAAATGATCAATGCTAAAAAAATTGAACTCATTTGTGTTAAAAAAAAAGTACACATCCACAAACACTATATATCTTTAATACTAATATATAATCTCGGAATCATTCTAATTGTAAAATATCTCAATTTTTTTAGTGTTGCACTATTTCTCCAAACTGTTTATAATAAATTCAATATATGTGTAGTAGGATAATTATCATTCCAAAAGTTATTATTATATATATAGACTTTTCTTGACCGACTTTAACTAAAAGCCAAAACAGTCTTAGTAAGGAATTCAATAATTATCAGCACGAGAAGGGTCAAAGCTGAACAAACTTAGCAAAATGTTAGAAGAATAACTACATTACTACAGTGATGCAAAATTTCAGAAGGGTCAGCTACACTTAATTGGTTCTGCCTCTGATGGTACATCATGGGAATGTTACTTGTTATCATAACAATCAATTTATATGACATATATTGATGACTAAAATGTCTCAAAATTAAATAATTTTTTGTACAGATGATTAAATAATGATACAAAGAATGAATGATTTCAATTATAACATTTATACGAAGAAATTATGTGAAGAAAGAATAACTCTTTACATATAAACATCAAATAATTGTCATATTTTTCATAAGCAAAGAAGTAGGCTACATATCCAAGTAACTCTCACCTTTCTTGAAAATATAGTACAAATGTGATCTACCAAACATGATTTTCCTTAGATTTTCCATTTTATACTCTTGGCCACTTATGTTGTATCTTTAAAATTGGACTTTTAAATAGGGTAATGTTATGGAGACTAAAATTCTAAACTAAATGATATGTCATTAATAAGAAACAAGCATGTTAATTAACACTGAAGTAATAATTCAATCATCAACAACAACATCATTTAATTTGCAAAATTTAGTTAAAAATTTAATCACATTACCCTTTTAAGGGTAAAAATATTCAATGCAAGATTATCATAATGGACACCCATGTTTGATTTCTATTACTGCAAAAACCAAATGTAGGATGTATATCCTTGTTTACATGTCCCATCATTGTTAAATACTACATTGAATGTTTTCCATTCACATGCCATATCCATGTGTATGAGAATGAACGTTCTAAAGAGCTTATTCCACGAACCAAAATGGACCGTTGTTGGCCACTATTTCCTTTCCTTTGTCCCATTTTCCTTTTAATGTACTATGCTTTCAATTTATATAGTTTCTCTTTTGGTGTAGTTGACCATTGTCTCATTTAATATTGTTCGGTTATTTTACATTTCGAATGTGAGCAATAATGTTGTTCAAATTCGTCTTTGATGAGAATAGAACCCAGTAGCGGAGCACAAGAATTTAAAATTATGGGGTCAAAAAATAGCTTTAAAAAATCGATCATACTTTCAATTATAATTGTCCATGAATTGTTATTATATTTTGGAAATGTTGTATCACAACATCATTATCAATAGAATCAAATACATATTTCTCAATGTCCACAACCAAACTATCATTGAGATATTGGTCACCATCTTATTACGATGTGGATTCTTCACAATTTTCATTACTGGAAAATTAAGCTCTTTCAAGTGAATTTCATAAGAGGTAAAATCGATGTTAATATCACTAGCAAGTACACCAATGAATATTTTCTTGTCTCCACCTATTTTTATGCAAGGCTACTAATTCCTTTAAACCTAGAAAATTCATTATGCAAACGCACGTCAAAAATATAATTCTTAAGTGCATCCTCAAGAAGTATGAGCTCCATATTAGAAAAATCTGTTGGATAAAATTGAGCAAGATGAACTATCTTTTGGATATAGCGCCTGTGTTGTGGTGGAGGAGTCATGCGTAGATGAAACCCAAAAGACGTGCATGTGTTGTGGTAGAGAAGCAGCGTGTAAGTTCATGTTTCCTTTTTAAAGTGAAAAGGAAAAACGACGTAGCTTGGTTAAATGAAAAAAATATTACTTACAAATCATTTTATTTCTTAAGGATAAGTTTATAAAGGTATAAGTTTACTAGGTTATTGGGGATAAAGCTTACATAACCAGTGTGCGTGCTGCTGCTGCAGTGTTGCGGTGCTGTTATTGGGGACATGTTTACAAGTTGATGCAGTGCTGCAGTGCTGCTGTGCTGCTACAGGGGTCAAATTTTTTGAAGTAAGGATAAGTTTACAAGGTCATTGGGGTCAAGGGATGCCAATGTCCCCGCATTGGCTCCGCCACTGATCGAACCTACGACCTCTCATTTACAAGTGAAAAATAATATTACTAGACCGTAATACTAAATAACCACATTTCGAAATTTTAAACTACTCTAATTTAAACAAAAAGAAATCAAAACTTAACTGTAAAAGGGTGGGCACAGTGCTCTTAGTAATTGGGTAAGGCACGGCATTGCTTTTTGTAGTTGGATGCTTGATGTGTTCATTTCGTTATCAAAGGGGTATTGATGTCCTGAAAGGGATTTAACAAACAAATTTAAAATTTTAAAATGACTTTATTGCTTTTAGCAATTTCTATAAACTATTAGGCATGCTTCGTGGGTCGTTGCCTAATTGGAGCTTTCCTCTTTTAATAACGATGTAACATACAAACATCCTAATCGATTATTTATTATTTTTATTATTTGAAGATCATTTTTAAAAAATTCACAAAATATGGTGATTATTTATTCATTTATATAAATCAAATAAATTAACAGTACGTTATGTTATTTGTTATCATGATCATTGATTTGTTGGACAAATATGAATGACTAAAACGTATCATAATTAAATGAGTTTTTTAAAATAATTAGATAATGATAAAGAATAAATGATTTTGATTATAACATTTTGTTTGAACCCAATTTTACACTATCGGCCTGAGCAATCGAGACCGTAGAATGAGTAAAATTCTGAGTCATTGGATTGGAAGAAGGTTGAGATAATTGATTAATAATTTGTCTAGATAATATTATGATTTTAATAATCACAATGTTATCTGGCGAATTATTAAGAAAATTATTTCTAAAAGTAAGGAGATAATGATGACATCTAAAAAATAGGTTGTTGCTTATCTTGAGAAGTCTTTGACCTAGACTCTAGCTGGTGAGTTTGAATTAAAATCAAATTCTACACAAGTGAACCCGCACCACACATCTGCTTCTATAAATACAAGGTTGCGAACACCATTCAGAAGATCTCCAATTCAACACACAACTGCCTGCGCAAAACCTCTCAAACATCTTGAGAGTTTTTTTTTATTTTATTTTTTCCGCCGACACATCTTCAGTTTGGATAAACAGCACTGTGAAGGCAACCGGCGAACATCTTCAGTTTGGATAAACAGCACTGTTGCCGTAGAATCAACCGTTCCCGAAGCACCTTCAGTTTGGATAAACAGTACTGCGTCGAGGCCGACTGGTTATCTATCCAAGTCTCGGTCGAGAAGGATTTTCAAATCCTTATTGGCAGAGGTCATCTCATTAGCCTTCTCGGCGAAGTTAGGTGTTACCAGGTTACTACATTCGGCACCTTGAGAGCCGAATTTGATATTGAACTTCGTAGAACTAGCAGCCTTGTCTTCAGGCTCGAGAATCCAAAGGCCGAGATTTGTTCCTTCCTCGGCCGCAGTCGCAAGATAGAGAAGTCACCGACGCGCTTAACGCAACATTAACAAATTTTACTCCTCGGCCGAGCTCGGCCGACGAGTTGGCACGCCCCGCATTCAACCGAAGGACGTAGTTAGCTTATTAGTTACTCGGCCTGCGCGCTACGTAGGCTTTGTAATTTTTAGGGTCAACATTTTGGCACGCCCGGTGGGACCCAGTGCTAAAACTACGAAGTTCATATGATATATCAAGATTCCAATCTGGCTCAACGTAGCCGATTGTACGAGCGCCTAGAGGAATTGAAAAAACACAATGAAGAACGAAAAAGATCTTTGGAAGTGGAAAAAGTTTTTCGTGGCCATAAAGAGTTGCAAAAATCATTCGCTTACATGTTGAGAATAAAAGCTCATGTTGCCCTGCAAGAGCAATGGGTAAATGAAGACAAGGCTCGATTTAATGCCTGGCTAGATGGAAAATTTTTTCCTTACGTTTTCGACTACAAATCAATTCCATTTGAGGAATGGTTGGTTGAAAAGACTGGGGGGCAATTTTCCGCTTCGGCCGTAATCAGACATCGGCCTAAGAAAATTGTTAATTTGGTCGAGGAACAAAGGCCACCTATTTTTTCGGTCGAGACTGAAAGTGTGGTAGGCCTAGAAGAAAATGTTCAAGTTTCTGAGCCAAAAATTGACTCAGAAAATGATTCTTTAGAGGAGTGTTCCAATGACGAACAATACCGATACACGACTTCGGACCATAAAACCACATCAATTGATATGGTAATTAGAGACATGGTTTTAGATGCCGAAACTACGCCAATCAATATGATTATTGGTGATAACACCGATATAGAGAAATCTCATTCGGCTAAGTTGTTTGAATTAAAAGCCGAAATTATGCTTGTGGGGCATAATAATTGTTCAACACATTCGGCGGCCGAAAATGAAAAAATTTTCACCAAGTTACAAATATTGGAGAAAATTCTTTATTCGGCCTAGAGAGAAATCAATTTGAAAATTTTGATATTAAACGATCTCGGCTTGGAATAAAACATCGTTGGCCTCCTCCTATTTATGGTTCGACCACTTTTATTGCCGTATGCTAAAAATATATATATAATAAATAAATTATTTTCTTAAACATACGGCTATGCAAGCCGATGTAAAGAAAATGGGGGGCAGACATTATGGGCTTGCTCTCAATAAGCTTCTCCTCAGTGAAATTTAAGCGGTGATGGCCTGATGCTTAGTGCAGTGTGCAATTTGTTTGAAATTTCAAGCCTAACCTTGGTTTTAAAGTTAGCTTACATCAGGATGCCGTGTGTGTGTATATATATATATATATATATATATTTATATATGCCACTTTTATATATAAATATGTATATATAGGCAGGCCGAGCTCCAGGAATGGTTTTCATCGTCTTCGACCCTAGTTCTACTTGGTCTCGGCCCCACTTTATCCTCGACCCCAGTTCTTCTCGGTCTCGTACCAATATACTTTCCAAGTGATGTAACCAAGTCTATGGAACTTTTGAAGGCGAAGAAACTGGAAAAAGGAATGGAATTTTAAACATTAGTTTGCCGAATACATTTTGTTCGGCGGTGGTTTCTCAACAAGTTCTCAGCTATATGTTTTTCGTGGTCATTTGGCGGAATTACAAGTTTCAAAACTATATGGCCGAAGCTGGGGAAATTTTTGATACCTGTTGACAAATAAATTCCTGGACCATTCGGCTCCTCGGCCGATGCGAAGAAAATAAAGGGGGCAACTACAGTACGGCAATCCAAATATATATATATGGCCGGATTGGCTGAATATATATATATATATATAGGTTCTACACCCAATTCTTCTTGGCCTCGGCCTCGGCCTACTTTACAAAACTATATGGCCGAATACAATTCTTTGGCCGAATAAAAGAAAGTTTGGCCGAATACAATGGGATATATATATATATATATATATATATATATATATATATATATATAGGTTCTACACCCAATTCTTCTTGGCCTCGGCCTCGGCCCACTTTACAAAACTATATGGCCGAATACAAAAAAAAAAAAAAAAATAAAATTTGGCCGAATGGTTTGTGTTCGCAGTTCCAAGACACGAATAGTGAGATGCTCATTCGGTTAATAAGAGGAGGCCCCTGAGACTGGCGTGGAGCCCATTGGTGGAAAACAGATGAATTTCCTCAAAGCCGAGTGATGGTGGTTTTGATGATGTGACTTTAACCCAATGCTTCTTGAACTCGGCTAATTTCTCTCGGCCCCATATGGTTTAGCCACTTTTATAAGTCACTAACATATATATACACGAACACACATGCCGAGCTTGGCGAGATGATGCTCGGCACAGGTTTGTTTTATGTGTATGTGTGTTTGTGTGTATGTGTGTCTATATATATATATATATGCTAAAGGCATGGCAGACAAATCATATCAGGCAATCAACTACCTCTCTATATATATATATATATTCCGAGTACCATGAGAAGCAGTGGGCGAGAGCCTTCAGGACTTCGACCCTATTTGGTTTTTTCTCGGCCAGCTCGTCGAGGTTTATTTCGAGACTTGTCAGGCTATGGAATGGATTTCTCGACCATATATTTCTTCGACTGCGCTAATTTCCTTAACCATTCGGCTTATGAGCCGAAGCTCAAGGAAATTGGGGGGCAATGTTTGAACCCGATTTTACACTATCGGCCTAAGCAATCGAGACCGTAGAATGAGTAAAATTCTGAGCCATTGGATTGGAAGAAGGTTGAGATAATTGATTAATAATTTGTCTAGATAATATTTTGATTTTAATAATCACAATGTTATCTGGCGAATTATTAAGAAAATTATTTCTAAAAGTAAGGAGATAATGATGACATCTAAAAAATAGGTTGTTGCTTATCTTGAGAAGTCTTTGACCTAGACTCTAGCTGGTGAGTTTGAATTAAAATCAAATTCTACACAAGTGAACCCGCACCACACATCTGCTTCTATAAATGCAAGGCTGCGAACACCATTCAGAAGATCTCCAATTCAACACACAACTGCCCTGCGCAAAACCTCTCAAACATCTTGAGAGTTTTTTTTTATTTTATTTTTTCCGCCGACACATCTTCAGTTTGGATAAACAGCACTGTGAAGGCAACCGGCGAACATCTTCAGTTTGGATAAACAGCACTGTTGCCGTAGAATCAGCCGTTCCCGAAGCACCTTAAGTTTGGATAAACAGCACTGCGTCGAGGCCGACGGTTATCTATCCAAGTCTCGGTCGAGAAGGATTTTCAAATCCTTATTGGCAGAGGTCATCTCATTAGCCTTCTCGGCGAAGTTAGGTGTTACCAGGTTACTACATTCGGCACCTTGAGAGCCGAATTTGATATTGAACTTCGTAGAACTAGCAGCCTTGTCTTCAGGCTCGAGAATCCAAAGGCCGAGATTTGTTCCTTCCTCGGCCGCAGTCGCAAGATAGAGAAGTCACCGACGCGCTTAACGCAACATCAACAAATTTTACTCCTCGGCCGAGCTCGGCCGACGAGTTGGCACGCCCCGCATTCAACCAAAGGACGTAGTTAGCTTATTAGTTACTCGGCCTGCGCGCCACGTAGGCTTTGTAATTTTTAGGATCAACACATTTGTACGAAGAAATGATGTGAAAAAAGAACAACTCTTTACTTGTAAACAACAAAGTATAGTCATATTTTTCATTAGCAGAGTAGGCTACCATACATTTGCAGTGTACGTGACAACCATGCAGTTCGGCAGAGTAGGCCACATCCCTATAGGGTTCGGCAGCATAAAAATTCCATGTCAACGTCGTGCTAAGAAACCAGAGCTCTGCAGATCTTAGTGAAAGAAAGCTCTGCCATGGTCCCAATTCCAATTATCCTCCCTTTTTCTTTTCTTTTTTCTTCGTTTTTTAACACCAGCACTTTGTAGTTTCTACTACGACAAGCAACTTCTTTGTGTCTATGACCGGTTCATCTATTTGGCCTTTTCACCCTCTATGTCGACATTGGTCAATGGGCACGTTACATCCTTCTCTTGTTTGGTCTTTCGATTCGAGAACCTTCTTAGACTCATTGAGTCGCCTACGTTCTTAGACGACGGTTTACACATATTATTTTACGAATAATATGTTTAAAAGGGTATCAAATACTATATCATTCATGTTAAATGAACGCATACTTAATGTCATCATGTCTACACCAAAAAATTGTGTGTTTAAATCTTAGGATTGTGATTCATATTACATAGAAGTTCAGTGGAAAGATATATTCAAAGTAAAAGTGTATAGTGTTGAACGATGTATATATTCCTCAGAACCTAGTACCTATTGGAAATTTTGAGTAGAATTTCATTGTCCCACATTACTCACCACCAAAACGTCCCATCACTTTATAAGGCTTTATCCCTCATAGAAAGTGATTAGAGTGATGGGCCATGGAGAATAAATTTGGGCTCACCCTTGGGGTTGAGCTTTGGGATGTACTAATTAATTATCAAAAGATGGGCCTTCGGTGTAACGACCCGTTCCCAATTTTACAGTTTATATAATTTTAATAAGTGAATTTACGAAAATGCCCTTTGAGGCAAAGTGCTAACTTTTGTTGACTGCCGTGTCGTGTCACGTAAGACACATTTTCTTGGCATATCCTTGTAGTACTCGTTGCTACGAAAGCATGGGCACAAACGGAACGTGATTTGGAATTATAACGAAGGAGATATTAACGTTTAAAGTCGGGGGCATTTTAGTAAATTGGTTATTTTCTAGAAAGCTCCAGATTTTTGGAGCTTAATATGAAAAGCCATGTGTGTGGCCTAGATTTAAAGAAAGAAGAAATGGACAGTTGGGAGAAGAGGTAAAGGAGAGAAAGGAGGGGTGGGAAGCCTATTTAGAAGAGGAGAGAGAAGAGACTGCCCAATCAGAAGGAAGAGAAGGGAGAGAAAGAAGGGAATGAAGGTTTAGCCAACCCGGACCCTAACCCATTCACAACCGAGACCTGGTCTTTGACCCAATTTTCCGCAACCTTTCCGACACCTTTAATGGCGTTTTTCCGGTGAACCACCTTCATCTATCACTTGCGTTACCTTCCAGCTTGTATCTCCACCCAAATTTGATGGGTTTTGGTTTTGGTTTCTCTGAGAATGAGCTCGTCGGGTTTCTGGTGTATAAAACGGCAATTCCGCCGTTCCCAAAGCAAATTCCGTTGACCACCACAATGGGTCGACTCCCCTTGAGGTTAGGAACAAAGCCCCTGCATTGGTTGGGGCGTCAGAGTTCGACTTGAGGACGGATTGAAGAACACCCAAGGGTTCGAGGGAAATTGGAGCTTTTCCCGGCCAAATTGGCCTTAGCCACAGGTATGAAAATTACTCCCCTCATTGTGATCTACTTTCTTGTAAAATTTGGTAATTTTTAGAAATAGTTGATTTTTCCTGCGAGTCCACCACCGTGCACTGCGGCGCATGGGCCGAGGCATCCCTTGACTTTCCTAGGCTAAATTTGATTCTCCAATTTCGTATGTGAAGTCCGATTGATGAATTATTGTCATTTGAACCTAGTTCCATTAAGGTCCGCCACTTAATTATTGTCAATCGATGATCCCGACTGTTGGATCGTCACCAACCTTGATACGTTATAGTATGTAATATTTAAGGATATTAAAAACTTACGAATCAGGAATTCGACATACGGATCTTCCGGAATAGGCTATGTAAGTTGTTTTATTGATAAGAATTTGGAGACATGATTTGATAATTGTTCTAAGCGCCGATCGTTTGTAACGCCTCGATATTCATGTTAGGGAGTTGTAGCACGAACTCCAGGTGAGTGGGTCTTTCCCTTTTAAAATGTGTGTGTGTATATATATATATATATGTATGTATATAAATGATAGCTTCCACAAATGCTCTTTATGCCATGTCTAAAATGTGTGATACTTTAAATATTGCATTACACACACACACACACACACAAATTAACAAAGTAGAAAGAAAAGATAAAGCAAACTAAAAGGAGTTGGCAAATTACAGATAGATGAATGAGAAATGTATAAACCTATGTGGAATCCAATTGCCAATTAAACAAATAAGAAAATTGGAATCCTAGAGAGAGAGAGGGAGAGGGAGATATAGAGAGAGAAAGAACCTAGGACTTGTTGGGGTTGAAGGGTAGGGGGAGATTGACGGATGGTTTTGGCAAGTAGTTTTGATGTGATTTTCTTTGAACGTGGAGGCATGGTTTAATTTGTTGACTGGTTGAATTGTATTTATATTGAATGATGCTGTGGAGGCTCAGGTAAGCTCCAAGTGAGTATTGGTTGCATTGCACATTGTTATGCATAGATGCATTTAGAGCTCATCATTGTTACACCTCTGTGTTAATGCTCCCGTCCGAGGCCAGGGCATAGTCCTTCGCATGATGTTCACCTCCTGCACCGCACGCTCACCGTTGATCCAAATTTGGTGCCAGCCCTGTTGTATAGACCACAATAGGTGGTTCCGACTCATAGGTGACCCACGATTATTCGCACAGCCTTCATGTGGTCGTAGCACTTGAGCGTACATATTTACACCCAACCCTGTCGTATAGACCACAATAAGTGGTTCCGACTCGTGTGCTAGCATATATTGATGAGTTATAGGTCCAGTCGTACAGGTCACATTAGGTGGCTCCGACTGGAATGTTATTTTATATTGATTTCACCTGACTTACATCTTTTAATGCTAAAACATATGACATCGCATACTTCAGTTTTTACTGACCTTATGCATTGGTTTTCATATGTATATACGTAGTATTATTTTCTAGAAGCTATACGGGTTTTACGGCGAGGGGTTATAACGTTTTCACAAGGTTTTTATTAAAACTTTATTTTTAGGCTTACTCACACTTATTTTTGTGCCCCTCCAGGTTCTAGTAGCAGAGTTTTCATACCGACGAGGACTATGGCAATCTTGGTGTAAACGATTACCATCAATGGTATTCTCACCTTACTTTACTGTATTGTACTTATGCTCTGACATTACGTGTAATTTGGGCTCATTCCCACTCACAATGCACTATGGTATTTAGGCACTTTAGGATTAAATTTATTCACATTCTTCACATCACTACACTTTATGGCTTCGTCACTTTCCAGGTGTCGGCCAGCACAGCTCGATTCAGAATCCTAGTGGACATCCCAGGTTGGGGTGTGTCATTGGGGCTCGGGCTCAAATAATTAAATTATTTAATTAATTGTTTTTGGATTTAATTAATTAATTTCGAATTTAATTAATTAATTATTTTTTACCAACAGACTCATCCTTTCAGAAGAAGTCTGAAGTGTGGTGAAAGAACGCAGAAAGCAAACACCCATATGAGAAGACAGATGCATCCCTTCTCCGTACATGTTGCGAACATGCATAATCATATTATATATACATTCATCTGCATGGCATTTAAAATACAGAAAAACATAATTCTTCTTCTACAATCCAAAACATTCTTATTGAGAGAACCACAAAGAAATTGGCCAGAAGTTAAGTTTTCCGGTGCTGGAATTTTAACTAGATCATTGAATCCTGACGAAGCAGACGTCCGTACAAGCACTAGTAAGGGCAAAATATCTGTTTTAAGGACATTGCGGTACGCAAGCCTCGATATTTAGTTTTTTTTTTATTATTTAATATTATTTATTAAGTTAGTTGTTCGCATTCATCATTTATTAGCACATATAAAATTATCATTGATTGTTGATATCTATCCAATAGTAACCATATGGAAAACCAGTTTACAGCAATTCTTGCCGTTATTGCAATTTGACTTTAACTTGTTCTCACGAAAGTCCATGACTCCATTGGTCCATCGCTCAAATTCGGCAGGCATCAAAAAACCATATTTCAAGATGCCTTCTAAGATATGGACGTTGCTACAAAATTTGGCTTATAATTTTGATGTCCTTTTGGAATTCAATTGCCCTTTATAAGAATTAAAAAAAAAAAAAAAGAAACACACATTTGTTTATTAGCAGCATCTTCAAGAGATGTTATAAAACAACTAAAACTCTCTTTCAAAGAGCCAAATCTAAAAAATTCATCTTCAAGAGATGCGGTAAAAGAATCTCTATTATAGCAAAATGAACAATCACTCTTTAGAGTGCAACTATTCACTTGCTAAATATAAAAAAATAAAAAAATAAATGTAAAACTCAAGGGTAGATTGCTGAGCAAGGAGAAAAGGAAGAGATAATTAAGAATGTCGTTTTAGAAAAGAGTTGGTTGAATTTGAATTGTTACTAATAAAATATTTTAAATTCGTTAAAATAGAGAGCATTATTGAAGATAAAAGGTTTAACTGAGTAGCTAAAACAGTTTTTCAGTACTGTTTACTTGATAATTTAACAAAATTTAGAGTTTCCCTCGAAGATGCTTTAAAAATTTGTGGAATAATATTCGCTTTACCAAGGGAGAAATGTTGAAGAGTCTCAAAATGAGGTTCTTTATAAACTTTATGACACCTCACAGTTTAACGTTAATTCTTACACCAACATTATATAATATAGTACTAAAAATATGAGGTAGCAGATATTCTATGGAATATCTTGCAATGATCGTGATAATGGAATATCTGCTAAGCACTCATGCTTGTCGTCAATTAATCATGTTCTTCATCATTAAATAAAAAAAAGTTGGGAGTTTTAATGAAAAACCCGATGTACTGTTCACTTTAACGAAAAATCACATTTTTACATTAAAAAGTCAAACCTGATACTATTCACTTTACCTTTTATTTTGTCCTTATCGTTAAAATTCAAAGTTTTCAATCCATTTTCATTAATTTTCCTAAAAAAGTTTCACAAAATATAAAAAGCGTGATAAGTGGCCAATAGAATGTCTTGCAATGATCGTGATTAATGGGTTCCATTGAAGTTTGGAACCTGAATATAGGCAAAGCTAAATTTTAAGGTGGGGTTTTAAATGAAAGAATACTTTCACTTTTTCAAAAGATATCCATGCTGCTTCACACTTCTTTATGAAACTATGAGAGACTATGCAGAGAAAGGAGATCGCTACGCCAAATCATCTTACGATTTCAAAGCGCCATTAAACAGTAGATCCAACAAACCAAATCATCTTGCCCTCTGGTGAACCACTCACTATTAAAAGTCTTCGATTAGCTAAATCACCTTACGATTTCAAAGTACAATTAATGATACCTCCCAAGCTGCTTTTGTTCTTAGAAATGAAGAGGGGCAACATGTTGATGCTAGGGCGTTGAACCTTAATGGCACCATCATTTCGATTGTGGAGGCTGTTGCTTTAAAGGAAGGGCTTTTGTTTGCCAAGCGCGAAGGTGTGAAGAAGCTAATGGTAGAAGGAGATTCTAAGCTAGTCATCCAGGTAGTGCAAGATATTTGGATGCCCCCTTGGCATCTTAAACCTATCATAGAAGATATCAAATGGTTGGCTTCTGGGTTTCAACATATCAGTTGGAAGCATATTTATAGAGAGGCAAATTTCGTAGCGGACGCATTAGCCCATATGGACCTCCAACCCTTATATTTGGGATTATTGTCTTCCGGTTTCGGCTATGGAGGCCTTTAGTTTTGATTGTATTGGAAACGGTTATATTAGAGGTTTGAAGCTTTAATAAATTTCTTCTTCATAAAAAAAAATAAAAAAATAAAAAAAAATAAAAAAACTTCAATTACTGTTGCCAAGGCTTCGTCTATGCGCTAGGCTAATCACCATTACGATTAATCATTAGGCAATTGAAAATTAAAAAAAGGCACTTAGACCTGCTTAGGCACCGCCTAACCCGCTTATGTCACGACTTTCACTTATACAGAATATAGATAACTTTCATTTTTTGCATTTTATTTTTTTTTGTTCACTAATTTGTTAGAGACCTGTTGAATACTTGGATGAATACTCATTATATGCTTGTTCCCTATGTTTTCAATATGTTCTAATACTTTATAATTTATATGTCATTCTACTTTGCAATTCATGTATGTCCATACAATTATGTATTTTTTAAGTATAAATAAACACTTATTTATACAATATATAATAAATTTACTTAAATCTGCCCAGTCCCTAGGCCCCCGCCTAGCCGCTAGGCCCTAAACCGTTGCGGCGTTGCATGACTAGTGCCTAACGTTTTTTAGAATCTTGGAACCATCATATCGACCTCCATTTGATTCTTTAATTATCATGACTTCCATCCCATAGTAGAATATTCGAGATCCTGTTGTTGTTTAAGTTTATAAATAAGTATGTTAGGCACGTCATTCTAAACTTCTCAAGGTCCGATTCTCCTTTTTCCACCCTTATAATTATAAGGATTAACGACTTTGATATTTGGTGTGACATACAATAAGAAATTTGGTAGAAGAATCAATGGTGTGGTTACTAATTCATAACATAGTTAATATAAGGAGTTGAATCCCGATTTTCGATTTTGAAAGTATTCATTTACGTACTAACCATGAACGAAGCCCGCACAAAATAAGAAATCCAACTACTCGGCTCGGGTTGTTGGAGGAGTTGGATTCTTTGTGAAGCAAGTTGTTCACTACAACTGATTTGTCTCAACTTAATCATGTATAATTAGGTACTCAGTTTTATTACAAAAAGGCATCGGTGATATTAGGGGTGAAAACTCTTATATATTAATTGTGTATTATATTGTCATATGCTTGATGTGGACCTCTATTCTCCAACGCGTCGCCTCATTGGTCAAGTCACTATATCGGTGCCAATGCCAATCTTTTTTAAGGCCCAATCTTCTCAGTCGGTATTCAATCATTGGAGCCAACACCAATCTTTTTGAAGGCCCAATCGTTCATTCAATACCCTTAAAGTTGGAGCTAGGGCAACTTTTCGAAATTCCAACTTAAGGGAGCAGATTGCAGACCAGTAATTCGGCCCTACAAAGTGTTGAAAGAATAGCCTGCTTTGATACTACGAAGAAAATTGAGATTTCACCATAAAATCAATTGACAATATGAGAAGAACCTAATTTACTTATAAACTCATGCAAGATCTCTAATCCCATCAACGTAAGATTTATTTTCAACACTTTGCAAGATATGGTATTTCAAATGCAGCAGGAAGAAAAAATTGGGATTGCAAAATTGTTTTCCCACTATGCACCCACATAATTATAAAAATTCCAAATCACCGTTGATTAACATATATAAAGTTATTCGTTAAAACGAGGACACAAAAAACAGCGGAATCAATGAGATCGAATGGAATTAGAACACAACAAGGCGCGCATGTGGCGCTGAAACTTTTGAATTCCAAGATGCACCCGCCAAAGTTTGCAGTAAAAGTTTCCCTCCTTGACCACCGTGCCACCACTCACGACCGTGTCTTTTTCTTTCTATCCTTTTTTGTTGTTTTCTTCCTCTGCTTTTGCCTTTTATTATTTATATATTTTACTCTTTAATTTCATAACATATCTTCTACTAAAAATAAAATAAAATAATTTGGTATACCGCGGCGTCTGCGCGTTTCGTCAAAGGCCTTGGTTTTTTTCTTCTTTCCTTTCTTAGTATATAATTGTGATATATCTTTTTTTACAAATTTAATAGAATTTAAATAATACGCATCTAAAACGAAATTTTGATTTGTTAAATGTTACTTGAGTTAAGTTGGTTGGCAGTTTGGTCCGTTTACCGGTTTTGGTCTAATCATTTTCTTTTTTTATTGTTTAGGAGTTTGAAGTGGTCTTATGATATGACTATTATTAAGACAACGGTTTAAGATTTTTTCTAATTTATTGGGTTAAGATTCTTAGACAATTCCCTTTATTAGACGTGTTCTTTTGCTTTTGTGTTTTCAAGCTTGTTTCGTCCTCAAATTCACTAATACGGTGACAATTTGTGTCAATAAGTTGACATTTTATATTTTTATTAAAATTTCCTTGGATGGAAGACCTCTTAAATGTTATCTCGAATATTTTTTTGGTATATATTGATTTCTTAGTATTACAATAAAACAACTATCGTTTTGCTTCAATTCCTTTTCTATGAGGTAATCTTCCTTGCTTAACCCTATAAAGTGTTCCATTAAAAAAAAAAAAACCTATAAAGTGTTTGAAGATCATAAAATGACTTGTAATTTTCCAATTAAAGTATCACAGTTTGATAAAGAGAAACGCTAATCAAACTCTTTCAAAGTGATGACTCTTCATGAACTTTCTACAATTTCACAATTTAACGTTAATTCTCATATTAACATTATAAAATATTATACTAAAAACATGTAGTGACATAAAATTTATGAAGACGAGCATTTGAAAGTGTCATCAACATTTCTCGTTTGACAAGTAAAGCTACATCTTCTAAAATAATCAAGAATTATTGTGACCAACTAGCAATTGGTCTGATATTTTACTCCACTGTCATACCCGATGTTTTTGTGGGCTCCAACTTTGTTACCTTTTCTTTTCAAAAACTTCACAAATGGTAATTTGAGTTAAGTTTGCAGACCAATGACTATTCTCCTTTCTTTTTTGGTAAACAAGTTCAATTAACGTTTAAGTGCACGTTTTCGGTTGCGTTGATTTCACTGGATTGATTAACAGTTTTGACAAGTTTTTTTTAACAAAAAAACCTAAGAAGAAATATTATCTGTTATGGAAAGTCGGGAAATTAAAATTAGAAACCAAAATTAATTTTAAAAAGATCATTTGATAACCATTTGGTTTTAATTTTTTTTTCAGTTTTAAAAATTTGGTTTTTAGTTTTTAGGTTTCAGTTTTCAATCGAAAACTAAGCGCAGTTACTAAACGAATTTTTCAAAAAACTTAAAATTAGAAAAAAACAAAATAATTTCAATTCTTTCTCCTTCTACTACTACTAAAAGAAAAAATAACGAAAAACATAAAGAAAAGAAAAAAAAAATTAAAAATTAAAAAATTTGTCTGAAGTCCTTTTCCTTCTTTGTCCTTGTGGACCATGTCCTCCACCTCAATAACACCCTCGTCTCCGCAAATCACCCCACCCTTTTCACACCTGCTTGAGACCTCCGCTCCCGGGCCCACGCTCCCACCCTATAAATCTCGACGCGAAGGACTTGAAATTCTCGCACCGACCGGAGCCCAGTATCGTCATTCCACCTTGCAAAGTGGTGAGTGGTGAGTGGTTAGTTGAGAGGAAGGTTTTGGAGTTTTTAGAGAGAGAAAGTGTGCGTCCTTGAGAGAGAGAGTGGGACTCGTGGAGGGTTGCTGCGTGCGCTGCGTGGAGGGCAGGGCAGGTGGAGAGTGCCGAGACACAGTAAAACGCCGAGATCGCGCTCTTGAAAATGGCGGATCGTCATCCCAAACCCTCATCACACTGGTAATACAGCTCTCGTCGTCTTCCTCCTCGCTCTTCCAAATCACCGGCTTCCAGGTCCCCCCCCCCTCTCTCTCTCTCTTCCTCTCCTCACATTGCCTTCGTTTCTCTCATCGGCATTGCATCCAGTTTTCTCTGTACACATCCCTTTCATGTTTTGCACGTGCTCGCAACATCACATCGTCACGGGTTCATCATTGCCGTGTCAACTTTTGAATTTTGATATACGCATTTCGATTTTGGTGGTTTTGTTTTCGGTAATTTGAAATTAATTTTTTTTGACTTTTTGAATTTTTGCAGAGATGGCTGAGGCGGCGAAGGTTCTGTACATAGTGGTGGTGGACGATGAGGGCAAGAGAGAGAAAGGGAAGCAGTCCTTTCGGTATACTCGTCCTGTTTTGCAAAGCTCTCTGCAACTCATGGGCTGCAAGCCCCGCCACGCCTTCAAGGTATCGAAAAAGTTTTCGAATTTCGAATTTCCGTGAAATTTTAGAACTTTTTGGCTTTTGGGTTGTGTTTTTGTTGTGGATTTGTTATTGAATTTATTGGTTTTGGGGGCTGATCTGGGTTTGCATGTAATGTGCTCTGAAATTTTGATGAATTTTGCAATTTTTAAAGTCTTGAATGTTACATGGTGGTGTTACGTGTTCTAGGTGAAAGAATTATTCAAGTTTCGGGTCAACAAATGCTTATCGGAAGACGTTTGGTCGGTGGATTAGTCTTGGTTGCACAATTGGCGTTCTATAAAGTCATCCTTATGAGTCATAGTTTGGGGTAGAGTGTCATTATCACAGATTAATTTGCTCTTAAAAAGGTGGGCTATGACCGTTATGTTGTTCTTGCATCGCCTTCAACTTGACCTGTGAAAAATTATTCTTCTGGTAGAGGATTTGATTACTGTTGTTTCTGAACAATCTTAACTTATGATCTTCTCATCCTGTTCTCCATTTACTTTTTATTTTTTCCTTATGTTTTGGTTCTTTGGGCAGTTACATTTTAACAGTTGATTTTGTTAGTTGATGGATCTCTCTGTTTTGACCAATAATCTCTGTTGAGGTTTATAAGGGTGTTTAATGTCAATTCTAGATGAATTTTAATTTCGAAATTTCCTGGTTTAGAACGACCCCTCATTTTTCTTATGTATTTCCTGGTTTATTCAATCTGGATGTAAAAGTGGGCAGGGTTTGCTTTTTGCGAGAAATCCCTTGAACTTTGGTTATGTACCAAGTGGTGTGGAATAAGCGAGAGTGGAAACCATTTTAACTGAATAGGAGTTCCATTTAGGTTTGTTGTGTGTGAGAACTCCCTTGAACTTTGCGTACATGTGCAAACAGTGGAATAGGCGAGAGGGTAAATGGTTTGATTGAAAAATGTTCTATTTTGGTTTGAAATATAATCCATGCTGTTCTTTGCTGTTTTATCATTTGTTTCTTCTTGCTGTGGGTATCTCATGGATCATGCTTTTTAAAGCATTGAAATGTGCAGAGCAGATCCTTTTGGGTGTGTCTGTCTTAATATATTAGTATATTCCCTTTCCATTAATCTTGTATATGGTTTATTTGTTCGGCTATGGAGCTTTATGTTTTGACATTATTCAAGAATGCATTCTTTTAGCGATGTCTTCATTAACTGATTGGATCATTAAATTTTTATCCCTAATCAGCTTTTTGTTCCAGTAGTTAGTTTGTAAACAGTATTGTACAATAACTTTGGTGCTGTAGTTTTTTTTTTTTTTTGAACAAACAATATTATCTAAACTGAGAGAGGAGGAGGAGGAGGAGAAGGGGGGGGGGGGGGCTTAGCCTCACAATGGGCTAGCAATAATGTTGCCTTCGGCGAGAATCGAACCTAAGACCTCTTCATACCACTAGACTGTAGTACCAAGTGGCGCTTTAGTTTAGTTCCTTACAAGTGATTTCCTTATTATGTTATGAACTTATGATGTAGTTATGGTCTTTATTTTTATATAATTAGGGTTCATGTGGGTCATTTGGTTCATTATTAGAACAGTCTTCTGATGATGGTGTATTGAAAAGTTTTCTTCTTACTTGACTGATTCTCATGTTTTATTTTACTTTACAAATTTAACCACTAATGGCAGACATATTTTTCTTTGATCAGATTAGCCAACGGGTTTTTGAATCGATAAGAAATGAGAGTTCATCAAATGTCTTGCTTCCGGAAGGAACAGAAAATGTTCCCCCCGGTAAATCTGAGGCCTGCAACCATTTGGGTTCAGGGAAAGATGACAGAAGCAAGAGTGTACCATTTGAATTGTACAAAGCACGCACGACTGTTGTGGTTAGGAGAAAAACCTTCTTAAATGTTGTTTGTGATGCTCAGGCTGAGTACAAGTATGTTGGTCCTAACCAGCAGGCAGACTTAGCTTTGGCATGCAGGTACGGAAGAGTCTTTTATCTTCACTGGAAATAAATGGAACTTACGTACATGCATTAATAAACTGCTTTCTGTGAATAGTTTACCTTTTTCTGGCATGCTTATGTTGTGATTATTTATTCACCTGCCGTGTCAACATTGTGCATTTGAATAAAATATGGATATACATGTTTTTAAAAGTCGTAACAGTGGAAATTTCTACGGTAACACTACCATAAGATTTATCGGAAATCTTTTGGAACCTGTATAGTAACAATGATATTTTTGAACTCTTTTTTTTTGGACCAGTGGCATAATAATTGGTTAGTTTTGTGGTGCACCAATCCTTCGAGTTCTAGATTATTTATGGAGGGGTTTTAGTAATGCAGCTGGAATAGGAAGATGAACATCATTGTAAATATTGGGATTTTGAAAGGAAATATTCTGTCTTGCCGTATGACCTTGTGATGTGGAGTCATTATCAATTTTGTTGCAATCATTTGAGTTAGAATTTCTGCTTGTTTCCTAATTTTTATTTGGATAACTATCTCCTTGCAGAATCAGGGAAAGGAAGGAATCCGTGATTGTACTGTTGTGTGGCACTAGTGGCTGTGGAAAATCTACTTTGTCCTCATTGCTGGTATTTGAATTCACTAGTTATTTGTTTTCATTATTTCCTTTTGGGTTTTCTGTAGTCTTTAAGTGTTGTAATGATGTGCTTTTACTACGTTTTTTTATTGTCTGTAGCATTTAAGTGTTGTATGATGTAAGTTTTATTTTCTGTTATGGGTATGTATTCGTTTTGAGTGTAATCCATAAAGTCTTGCAGGGTAGCAGATTGGGAATTACAACTGTGATATCTACTGACTCAATTCGGCATATGATGAGGAGCTTTGTAGATGAAAAAGAAAACCCTCTGCTATGGGCTTCAACCTATCATGCAGGGGAGTGTCTGGATCCAGTGGCTGTTGCAGAATCCAAAGCTAAAAAGAAAGCCAAAAAATTGGCTGGAACTCCACGCTCACTTCCCAAAGATGGAATGCCTGATGGCTCTTCCTCTGGGAAATCTGATACCCGATTGTCAGACATCGGTTCGAGTACTGCTGAATTGATCAGTGCAAAGCAGTTGGCTGTTGAAGGATTTAAGGCTCAAAGTGAGATGGTGATTGACAGTCTTGATCGACTTATCACTGCATGGGAGGAACGAAGAGAATCAGTTATTGTGGAAGGTGTTCACTTGAGCCTTAATTTTGTGGTATGTATCTATAATGATCTTTCCCTATGTTGTTTCGATGTTATATTTAGTTGCCCTTCCATCTCAAAATAATTATTTTTATTCCAGATGGGGCTTATGAAGAAACACCCTTCGATCATTCCATTCATGATATACATCACAAATGAGGACAAACACATGGAACGGTTTGCTGTCCGTGCAAAGTATATGACACTGGACCCAACAAAGAACAAGTATGTGAAGTATATTCGTAACATCAGGACAATCCAAGAATATCTCTGTAAGCGAGCTGACAAGCATCTTGTCCCCAAAATTAACAATACAAATGTTGACAAGAGTGTGGCAGCTATCCATGCAACGGTCTTTAGCTGCCTCCGTAGGCGTGAAGCAGGGGAGCACCTTTATGATCCCACAAGAAACACAGTTACTGTAGTGGATGAGGAGTACAGAAACCAGTGTGCAGCCAATTCTTTGAGTTCTAAGGGGATGTTTCAGTTGATCCAGAGAAAAGGGTCGTCTAGGCATCTGATGGCTCTTGTAAATACTGATGGATCTGTGGCAAAGGCCTGGCCTGTTGATTCAGTTGATAGTAATGGGAAGCCTATATATTGCCATGGGACTGAGATGGAGATTGGAACTGCAGAGCAAGTGAATCTTCAGTTTGGTCTCTATGGGATCAGCGCTTGGCCCAGTGATGGTGGTCCGAGTTGTGCTGGAAGTGTGGATGAGTCGAGGGGTGAGGGAACTGAGATTGGAAGAAGTATTCCCTCTTCCTGCTGCAGCTCGCCACGGATGTCAGAGAGACCTGCCAAACAGGTACATATAGCACCAATTTGAATTTTCCGAGTCTCTCCTATATCAGTTTTCTTAAGTAGGTAATTTACACCGTGTGAGTTGAGATTTGCTTGACAAGTTATCTAAATCAGCGGATGAGTCATCATAGAAATTAGTGACATAGGTCAACAATTTAACTGTGTTGACAAATAAGATTCAAATGATCAGTTCAGTTTAGTCTTTTCTTCTTGGATTTCTCATTGTTTTCCTCCCCTTCAGCTGAAAGAGGACAATTCAGTGCATGGAAGCGACGAAGAGGTTGATGAAGAGGCTGAAGCAGGCAGTGATGAAGAACTCAGTGATGATGGAGACAGACAGTTGTATGAAGAGGTATGAGTTGGTTTGTTAGAAATTCTTATTAGGTTATATTGGAACCCTAAGAGGTCTTGACAATAATTGAAAATTCATCAACTCACATCAAATATATTATGATCGTTGCTATTTTTACGTCATAATAAAGGTCCTTACTTGCATGTATAAATGTATATGTATATGTGATATATGATACAAAACTTCTGATCTTAAATGAGGATATTTAAATGGGGAACTTTGGATATTTAAACTTGTTCAATCCTGGTTAGATCAGATGAGAGTTTGGATTTTACTTTTTCATGAATTAATTGTTTACTTTAAACTTTTTACTATTGTGCAGATAGGGTCGGTGGACGAGGAGTCTACAAAAACGGATGATGAGTACGATGACCTAGCAATGCAGGACGTGCAGGAGAATGGATACTGGTTGGGAAGTGATGATCGGGGAGCCAATCATAAAATTTTCCCTGTTCCGGAGGATCAATCAGCCGATAAAGAAGGGGATAAGTATCGCCAGAACCTGGATCTCTTCCATAGAACTAGATCCGAGTCATTTTCTGAACCATTATGCCCATACTCTTCTTTGTTTATTGAGAAGAATGAGCTTCCAATACCGTGCTCTGGCAATATGAAATTTAGAAAACGCCGCTCCCTTAGCATTCCCGCCTTGGGAAGGCATGGGTCATTAGTCGGGGGTCCCATACTTTCGGGAGCCCCTCAGTGCTAACACAAGAATTTTGATGGAGCTTAGTGCTTCATCACTGTCCTTTTCTTCCTCTCTATGTGTAGCCCGCCTTTTTAGCGTATTTAGTTAACTTAATCCTTCCCTATCTGTACAGTTATCTATTTAGGCTGTTGGAATGGAATGCTATGAATCTATGGTGGAATGAGAACATGATTTATGAGTAGTTTCAGTATGGGATGCATAGCATGAGCTCGAGATTTTTGAGTTGTATGCTACTGCTATCTATGGTTGAATACCAACTTGCTTTTCGTGATTCTTTCTAGCAGGGATCGAACCGGCTGTTTGCTCAATCTCTGTTCAAGTAGCTGAGGCCAGAAAGGGGAGGACTTGCGTCATCTAGTCTGCTAATGGGTGGCAAGTTCCCGAGCCCCGGTCTCAGGCGTTGGGCACCAAGGTAGTTCTAGGTGTCTGATGCTTGGTTTCGACCTAAGGATTCGGATACTTGGGCACGGTCATGGGCATCAATCCCTAGCTCTTGTACCATGCGTCGGATTCTTGGGGCAACTCGTACTCACCGTTGTCTTGGGTATCATGTCCTTGTGTCACCAGGTACGGTATTGAGTGACAAATCTCCATGTACCAAGTCTACTATTGGGCCTCAGGTCATAAGTCCGATCTCAGATGTTGAGTCTTCAGGTCTAGGTATGGTCCCGGACGTCTGATCGCAAGCTCGGTCCTGAGCGTCGTGACACATGTGCAACTGTCACGAGCTCTGATGTCCCGAACTTGCGTTAGAGGTTCCAGAGACGTGGGATCATGATATCAGTTTCGTCTTAGTTAGTTGTGTTTTGACGTCCCTTAGGCATTGGGGTATGTGTGGCTAGGTCCCAATTCCGACCATGCAAGCATCAAGCAACAAGTATGATGCGGGAGAATTAGAAAATAACAATCGAGAAAAGAAAGTAGAAAACGTAGCTTTAGCTACTCTCTTGGCATATTTGTTTACCAATTCCTTTTTGCACACCACTTCTTCAAGTTTCAGCTGAGGCCGAGTGTAATCCAAAATTTCAAAGAAATAAAATTTGAGAGATGGACTTGAAGCAAAAGATGCGGTCTTGTTTGTGAGGAAATCAAGACATTAGAAATACATAAAATAAAAGAGACATTCCTTGGAACATTCCATTCCATGCATCTCCCTATCTACTTGTCCTTCCTTTGGCTTCTTTTACAGTGTTACTTGAAAGACGGAGTAAAATTTGGCTTTTTTTTATCTCGTTACCTGGAACTCAATTTTATTTTCACTTTACTCTGTGTAACTGAAAAGTTACCACTATTTACTAAACTCATGTTGAATAGTTGAATGTTAACGCATAGTGAAGATGAATTTGATTATAAATCTCAACTATGCATTAACATTCGATATTCATAAAATATTAAGTTTAATAGAAGAAATCAAGAATTGGTCCTGCTTAAGTTTTCTAGAGCTTTCATCCGTTCTTCAATATCCATGAAGTTTGCATGGTTCCCTGCTTGAGATGTTGTATAGGTTCTTTGTAATTCATCAACAGAGGCGTTGATCTTTAGCAAAGCCTCCCAAATATGTTCCATGGTGTGGGGAGGTCCAGTCGCAGGAGCTTCGTCGTTCTCTGTGATGATTGTAGCATTATGGGTTTGGTTACTCAGACCAGGAGTTGTGAATACGTTGGGAATCAAATTATTCCCAGCGAGAGTGATGGAGGCTCTAGGGACTGGATTGTCTCCTGTCACCGTGTCAACGTTAGGGTTAATAGAGATTTCTTCTACAAGCATACTTGTGGTACAGTGATTTGATCGAGAGAAATATGAGTCCATTCTCAATCAAAGCACCAATTATTGGAGCCAAATTCGCGCACCGCCGTGAAGGGTAGAGATGCACAAACTCGATAACCCAAAAAAAAAAAAAAAAAAAAAAAAAAAAAAAAAAAAAAAAAACCAACCATAAGCAACCAAGGATCAGGGTGTGCCGACCAAAGGCTCTTTAATGATCCAGTTAGTAAGCAAATATGTGAGACTCAAGCAGTAGGCAAGAAAGTATACGATAATTGTGTTACCAGAGATGACTCCTAGAAGGGGGTATTTATACCAATTGAAATAAAGTCCTTTTAGGATATGAATCCGTATTAAATCAGGAGAATTGCAAGGATATCTAGTAGTAGATATTGAATCCTCTTAGGATATGATTACTTGTGGTACACCGATCCTTAGATTGTAAGGATTCCAAGAATATAGGAAGCCTGGCTGATTCCTTGTTGGATCATGTTTCCGTATCTCATGGAACAAGAATGATTAATCTCAACAAAGTCATCGAACTTCGCCCACTGCTCCATAACTAGATGGTGGTGGCATTGTAGCTCTGTATATGCAGCTCTACTGCTGAATTAGTTGAGTCCATGACTAGACCACTGGGGTGCTCGTATTTCAATTTGCCTGACTCCGACTGTCACATCCCAGACTGGTTTCGTTGTAGCACGATATTGTCCGCTTTAGGCCCCGCCCTCACGGTTTTGTTTCAGGGAACTCACACTAGAACTTCCCAGTGGGTCACCCATCCTGGGAATGCTCTCGGCCAAACTCGCTTAACTTCGGAGTTCCGATGGAACTCGAAGCCAGTGAGTTTTCAAAATGCCTCGTGCTATATAGAGGTGGGCATGTACATATAAGACACATCGCTCCCTCTGTCGATGTGGGATGTTACACCGACCCTGAAAAATCATGGTCCCACAAATACCATACTCCTAGGGTTTGCGTGATTGTAAAAGGTTTTCACAAAACGTAATGAGTTTCTACTTGTTCATATTTGTACTAAGGATAATGCTAAGGAGACCAAATTTTTTAAACCAAATTTAAAAACCAAATGATATGGTTAATTGTTGATGATTGGATAATTATTTAAGCGTTGATTAACGTGCGTATTTCCTATTGGTGACACATCATTTGATTTAAAATTTTGGTTTCCTAACATTACCCTTGTACTAACTACCATAAACAAGTTACATGTAGAGATATATGGAGAGTAAAATCAAACACATTTTCATATTGAATTATTCTAAAAAATATGTCACTGGAGAGTAAAATGTCAATTTGCATCTTTTGTTTTGCATCTTTGCACTGGAGTTGCCCTAATGGGGCCACCTTCTAAGATGTTAAAAAATATATAATTTCATATTTTTGTTTGTATTCTCTAGCGAAGGTGGAAGTTTTACATTCTTCCATTGGAATCACTATTAGAAATTATAATTTTGCCGACAAATTATAAGCCAACATAGCAAAATTTTGTCGGCACAAGAGTCTTTTCTTGACAAAAATTTTAATTTGTCGTCTGAATACTCGTGCTAGAACCAATTTACAATGCCAATTTTAGCCGATGATTATTTTGTAGGCATAAATTCGATGCCCTGACGAATTTTGTTTGGACAGGTAAACTCTGGCGGGAACTTTTCCCTCTGTATTGAAATATTAGCCGATGATGTGAGGCAACAACGTATTTCATTGGCAAACTGATAAGAGAGGCAACAAAGTGTGTCATCGCCAAAGTGATAATAACTCTACGTGATAAGAACAAACTTATCAAATTCCCAAGGCAATCCTAACCTGTTTTGTTGCTTCACATCCACCAATTGCTCATGATCTCCCTCCCATATTCTTCCTAATCCTTTTTGCTCATGATCTCCCTCCCATATTATTTCTATTCCTATTTTGTTGGTTCACATCCCCCAATTGCTATGATCTGCCATACCTTCTTCTCTCTGTACTCGTTCCTAGACCATAAGTGGTACGAGCGGAACCTCTCTTTATCGCACTCAATCCCAACCCGTAATTGGTACTAGGGAAACTTTTTATCATCATCGAGATGCAGTAGGATCCCAACTTCATGATACTCATAATGATTTGCCTACTGAAGCACCTACTAGAAAGATGAGTGCAATTTGTCGTCGACATGGGAGTAAGAAATAAAAAAAACAAATGTTATATACCATGATGATCAATGTCATTACGTTACACCAATTATCATTGCATATTAATGCCTTTTTGCTTTTTCATTGTAGGTGTTAATGGTTATGTACCAAACTAACCAGATGAAAGACCAATGCGCGGGGCATGTTGGTTGGTTAAAACCAATCATATTGTTCATATTACGCAAGCAAAGATCATGGTTGTTATTGACCCAGTGCATAGGTGAGCAACTGATAAAGTTGTTCATAGCTTGTTGGCATATGATATGAGGGCAATTATTCACCAACATTGACCAATGAACATGACATATTGGAAAAGAATGTCTGACGAGTCGAAGTCAGACCTCGTCTTGGAGATCACTATGAGTAGAACCATCAATGTTTCTTTTGGGCTCGATTTTTTTTTTGTTACCCTCTGATTGTTTCTATATTTCACAACACAATGACAGTTTCTTAGCTAGTGCCATATACTTAACAAAAAATTAAGACTAAATGCATGAATGAATTAACTAAAACAATACCATAAACTTCTCTGATTGAAAATGTTTGCATAAAAACTCCCAGAGTCTAGGTTCCCCAGGTCTTAAGTCAATCTCTATAGGAGGATTGGCCAATGCCTCCTCAGCCGATGCCCACTCTAAAAATTATGCATGTAACTCATACTTGAACTCCTTGTATCGTCTAGACATGAGTCTATCAACATAGTCATCATGTTCTTTAATATTGGTGTTCAAGTCGAAGTTCACCTGAGATAATTAAAAACAAGTTGTGATTTTAATCCAGTAAAATTCAAACCAAAACTAAAACAAAATACATTATGTTTCTAAAGTAAAATTCAAGTCATTATAGATATTATATGTCTTAAATTAATGGTTCTACTCACAGTGATCTTTGAGACAAGGTCTAACTTCGACTCGTCAAACATTCTTTTCCAATATGCCGTGTTCATTGGGCAGTGTTGGCGAACCATAGCCCCCATATCCTGTGCCAACAAGCTATGAACAACTTTATCAGTTGCTCGCCTATGCACCGGGTCAATAACGACCTTGATCTTTGCTTGTGTAATACAAACAATATGATTGGTTTTAACTAACCGACATGCCCCACGCACTGGTCTTTCATCTGGTAAGTTTGGTATAGAACCATTAAAACCTACAATGGAAAAGCAAAAAGGCATTAATATGCAATGATAATTGGTGTAACGTAATGACATTGTTCATCATGGTATATAACATTAGTTTTTTTAATTTCTTACTCCCATGTCGACGACGAACTGCACTCCTCTTTCTAGTAGGTGCTTCAGTAGGTAAATCATTATGAATATCATCAAGCTGGGATCCTGCTGCGTCTTAATGTTGATAAGAAGTGGTCCCGCTAGCACCACTTATGGTCTGGGAACGAGTACAGAGCGAAGAAGGTATGGTGTTTTCTCGCCAAGGTCATGGAGGATCAATGTTTCTTGGCTCTAAGTGAGGAGCATATCACTCCTGGTCACGCCACCCATATAATGAGATTGTGTGCGAGAAAGATAAGTCTGCCTCAAAATATTAGGCCTATTCCTCTCTTGACGAAAAGTAGGAGGAACATCTTTAATAGCAGATGTAGATCGTGACTGGGATGGCAAAGGTGAGATTCTTGTTGAGACAAGAGGTCGTTTCCATTTTTGACTAATCATTGTCATCTACAAAAAGAAAAAAAGAAAGAACAAAAAGAAAAAAAAAAAGAACGAAGTTTATGAACCAAGTTTAAGTTAAATGTAAATACATATATGCTGTGCATTGGAATTCATTAGTAAGAATAAAAATCAAAGACATTGATGCATAAAAAATCCAAATAAAAAACTTTCCTTCAATTTGTAGTGCACCCTAAGTTACAAGAGCCGAACAATAACATGTCCTGACCAAGAAAAAATCAAAACAAAAAGTAATGGTAGCCTAAAGGTCTTGAACCAAACTATAATTAAGCAATATATTAAATAATTTGGTTATATTCTCACCGTTAAGCCTTGTTGCTTGTGGTTGCTGCTTTTGCAAAATTATGGAGATGATCGTGAGAGCTAGAGAAGCGAGAGAGATGATAGAGGCAGAGACGTGGATGAGAGTCAGTTAAGAGTACGAGAACCCTAATATATAAATTTAGGGATTTAGGATTGTCAAAATTATTTCTGAGTGGGAAAGACCCCACCAAGTTGTTACAAGATAAATAGGAATTCTTACGAAAGTGAAATCGGATGGCGCGCTGAGAGCGAAGAATATGGGAGGGAGATCATAGCAATTGGGGGATGTGAACCAACAAAATAGGAATAGAAATAATATGGGAGGGAGATCATGAGCAAAAAGGATTAGGAAGAATATGGGAGGGAGATCATGAGCAATTGGTGGATGTGAACCAACAAAACAGGTTAGGATTGCCTTGGGAATTTGATAAGTTTGTTCTTATCACGTAGAGTTATTATCACTTTGGCGATGACACACTTTGTTGCCTCTCTTATCAATTTGCCAATGAAATACTTTGTTGCCTCACATTGTCGGCTAATATTTCAATACGGCGGGAAAAGTTCCCGCAAGAGTTTATCCGTCAAAATAAAATTCGTCAGGGCATTGAATTTACGGCTACAAAATGATCGTTGGCTAACGTTCTAATTTTCTTGGTAAAGATTGGCATTGTAAATTGGGTCTGGCGTGACAAATTAAAATTTTCGTCGAGAAAGGACTCTTGTGCTGACAAAATTTTGCTTTGTCAGCTTATAACTTGTATTTCTAGTAGTGAATAGTCCCCTAGGATCTATTTTACGTGACAAATCACAATTTATATCACAAATGTTCTATTTTTATTTTACTGAGACATTTTGCATAACAATCTCATATCTATTGACTCCACAGATGATTAAGTAGAGATAATAATATGATTATAAGTGAATTGCGGCCCTGAAACTTTAACACCTACCCCCTTTTCCAACTAGTTAACATGTGTAGCTCATATATAGTTCGAGAGTTTGCGTGGAGACGATCCATGCACTTTAAATTAGAGTTACCGGGTTGCCACGTACAAATTCATCTTCGAGATTACTAGAAAGCCGACTTGTTTGCAAGGGTTTCTCTCTCCCGAATTTGAATTTTTATGTGTCCTCTGAATTGACTAGAAAGAGAAAAAACAAAAAAAAAAAAATGAAGTGATTAGTGGTTATAAGAAACACCATCGTCTATGGACTATCAGAAAAATCTTCCATGGCTAAAATATAGAGAAATGTCAGGAGAAAAAAAAAAAAAAAAAAAAAAAAGAAGGTACGTCATGGATAGGTCTGCCCATCTTTAGCATTGTTAGTGAAGGAAAACCATGCTCATGAACTCATCATTTATATAGATATGGCCAACTGGTGATGAGAGGAGGTTCCCCCTCTATTGACAACATTAGGCCTCTAGTCAGAGGCGTTGGCGCACTTGATAGCACCATCTCTGGCGCTTCTTGTACATAAACATCGACATCTACGACCTGTATAAACAAAGAAGTGGAAAAGGAGAATAGAGAACGAATAAGAGTGAGAGTCGAATGTGCGAGTGAAGGTTATTTCGCCTACTCACCCGTTGCTTGCTACTCCTGATGTTCTAGAATTTCCATGGAGGTATTATTTTAGTACAACTATCACGGGGTAAGCTGTTTGACAAAAAATCTAAGAAGAACAAGTAATTGGTGGGTAAGGAGGGGAAAGTGGTGCGTACTTGTTTTACATCTTGGATCCACCACTACGGTACATGTTGTTTGATAAGTTTTTGCTTTTCTGCCTTTTTAGTTTGTTGAGGATAAATTAGGATTAAGATGCAGGCGTTCTTTCATTTATATTTAGATGTTTTATTGTTCACCATAGTTTTTGTTGTCTCCTAAATCCTAATGCATATTTTCTTTTCTTTTTTTTCTGGGTAAAAAGGAAGCTGAACATTTGGAACACCAATTTACTGTCTTGGCAAAAATATTGGATTTTGTTGTCCAAGGAGATCTCATGCAAGCGACCCAAGGATATGGTCCTTCACTTGCATGTCTGCCACATGTACACCTAGTGGCTGGCATCAGTTGGACCACCTTGTACAACCATGGAGACCACAACTGCCTGCCTTGGAACTGGATCCTCTCCTGAGTTCAGGATGGGGATCTTTGTGAGCAGTTCATCTGGGTCGTTCAAACTTGATCTAACAGCTGTAATTATAATAACTTTTAGAGAGACCCTCTGTTTGAAGCCATTAGATCAAATTTCAACGACTCAAATAGATTGCTCAGGAAGATCTCCATCCTGAACTCAGAAGAGGATCCAGGTCCGCTTGCCTCTGGGCCATTTCCTCCATGAAGTACGTACTGTAATTTTATTTTAACCTCATTACAGAAAAAATACATATATAAAGATAGATAATATGTACTATATCCTGTTAACTTAAGTGCCAATGTACATCTCTTAGAGATAGAGTTTTTGTGATCTCATGCACACATCTTTTAGAGAGGTTATTTGTGATCTCATCCATATATCTTTGAGAGATGTTATTTTCGGACTCCATAATAAATCTTTTACAACTGATTATATATATTTTTGTGTCTACGAAACTCATTACGTGATGAGTGCTGTAAACACAAATAAATGTTGTAGAAGGTGACACAACATGTTTTTCCACACAACATATATATCACTTAATTAATGAGACGATGTATACATTTGAGAGTTTTTGTTTTTACCCAAGCATCTACATATATAACTTAATTGTTTAGTCAAGCAAAAGAACAATGCACGAACGTATATGGGATATAAGTGCATGCATGATTTATAGCTGAAGTGTAAAGGTCAGTAGTCACACTCAAAGGAGTAATAGGACTATAGGGAACATAATATTAATCTATAAAAGTCCCAAGACAAAGGGTAAGAAGTGTGAATGAAATGATCACAAAGGATAAACCATGAACTATCACTAATGTACGACGGTATTATAAAACCCGTTGTACTTTAAAACACTACGACCGTTTTTAATCTGTCGTGTAAAACATGTCGTCTATTAACATTATTCTACTAGTGGATGCTAAAGTATATAGCAGCCTCATACATGCATTTTAAAACCTCTCCAAATCACAATTAAAATAAGTTGTGTAATTAATGGACGGTTTAAATCACAATTAAGAGAGCAGTGACCAGAGTTCTGTGAACAATCGGAATGTTAACTTGTGTATGATTATTAATTACTTAAGACTCATTATCTTGAGCAAAAACTAACACCAACGCCTAGATTCAAGTCTTCAACATTGAAGTTAATATATATATATATATATATATATGTATGTACGTATGTATATGTATGTACGTATGTATGTATGTAAATGTAATAAAGAATGTGTTTGTGAAATCTTGCAAAGTGTGTTTTGTACGAAATGGAAGAAAGAGAGAAAATGGTTGAAAGAAAATGCATTAACATTTGTTTTATATGCAAGTTCTCTAAATAAGCCAGAGTGAGGTAGTTATAGTTCATATATACTTTTTATCTAACTCATACACAAATATATTTAGCGACAAGATTGTTTTGGTTTAAGTACATTTTTATTCCGAATTCTTACGGTTTGGTGATCTGTCTAAAATAGTTTAAAGATCTCGGCATCAAGGGAAGATCAACTCCTACCTCAACAGTGAGAATTGGAAATCAGTGGTCCTAGCATTATAGTTCACTGCTTTATAAACAAGTTGTCATATCATTGCAACTGGAAATCTTAAGTTTGGATCGCTCGAATTTATTCGATACATGTATGAATATTGATATCGACATGTATGCATAATTAACCCTAAAATGTTGTACCTGATGATAGAGGTGATTCATAAGGTTTTCTTCATTATCAGAAAATAAAAAATTCCTACAAATAGGTACTGCCGTCGAAGAGAAGATATTTGCATATGACTAAAGATATATCTTCATGTTCTTATAGTACTTATTGCGTAGCCTAATTTAGATCCAATAATATGTGAATCAAAGGTGAAGCATCGGATGTTACTATTATTGAATAAGTGAGAAAATAGTTGGGAGTACTGAATATTATGTCCTTGAGAGGAGTGATGAATGAGAGGGGAGTGAGGTTAATTATATATAAAAAACACTACTCTTACTACCTATTTGTACTTTCTAATGAGATCCATATGTGTTAGCGGGTTCTTCCTCTATTAGAAAGATGGTATAAATAATGATATAAATAGGTGGTAAGTGTAGCGTTACTTTAATTACATCTCAAAGTTTCAAGTTGGAGGACGACTCACTTTTTGGTTGGTCCACAAATAAGTGTAGAGGCAAAGACAAGAATGGCAGTGACAATGTGACAATGTGAGACAAGTTCCCACAAAGATTTTGAATACCGAAGCAATCCGATTCCAATTTTCAATGATATACTCAACAGCTGGAGATCGAAACCACTTGAAATATTGTTCAAAAAGAAATGAACAAATATTTGAATCAAACTGCATCAACCCACCATCCAAAACAGGTGGGGAAAAAAACAACACACATATAGACAATCTAAAACTTCTTTCACACATTTCTATTTCTCAGCAATAGAAAGGAAGAAAACCAAGCTTGTATTTGGTTAACGATTCAAAAGTAACAAATTTAAAATGAGGATACAATTTGAAGATTTCAATTGCATTCAGAACTTTTAAAGTTTTAAAATTTGTTTAGTAACAAATTTGAGAAACTATTTTCATGTTTGAAAACAAACATCTTTATATTGAAGAGACCTTAACCCAACTTTGAAATCTAACAATATTGCTTCGTATTTCCAAAGGGGGAGTGATGTATACTCCTCTCTGTTTTCTAGACGACTGAATTGAATAAATTGAAAGACAGTTAAGAGACAATTAAGCAAAGGAGTGTAAAATTAATGATAATCATGATCAAAACAAAGTTTGATAATCAATTCCCTTTAAAAATATTGATTGTGAGTTCTAATGATGGACTCTTTTAGCATTTTTAAGATTGTTGTTTTTAGTAACCATTCTACCAAACAACTTTGTTATTGGAATGTATTCCCTATTTTTGGAAAAGATTAGAAAACAGTTTTTTGCATTACATTCCATGGCTGGATCTGAAAACCAACCAAACAAATTAGGAAAATTAAAAATATATAAATGGTTTGAAAATATTTACCTTTTTCAAAATGCTTTAAAGCTTTGCAGCATCGTCAAGGCTGATCAACACTCTCCTTTCTCATCCCAGTACCGTAGACAAAGTCTCATCTCTCTCTCTCTCTCTCTCTCTCTCTCTCTCTCTCTCTCTCTCTCTCTCTATGCATAAACAGACTTGCTCAGGTAACCCTTGTACCCCAATCAAGCTTTTCTCAGAAGAATAATCACAGATCTACCAACAGTCAGCAGTGCCAAGTTAATGAGGCCATAAATATAACACCTGAAAACACTACTGATGATATATATGGGCTCCATCTGTTAACAAAAATAAAAAAAAAAAAAAAAATTCTAAAACTAAGAAGCAGAATAATTTTTTTTTAAAATACCCTTACCTGAAACAGTAGATAAAAAGCATACCAATTAAATCATTGAAGTGAAAATGGTAAAACTGTGGACTGTGGAGTCTCCTCTCTGTTGTGTAGTGGTTTATTGCAGATGCAGCATCATCAAGATTCTCACTTTCAAAGAACTTTAGCAGTTACTTGCATGTGTGAATCTTGATGATGCCACACCCGCAAACAACGACTGTCAATCTATACATTTCCTCCATGCATTTGAGTCAAATACTGTAAATTCTAACAAGAAAATGATACGCAGAATACATATATTTAGAAAGAAAAATTTGAGGACATTCAGAAAGGAAAATAGTGGAGGAATAAAACCAATCCTCGAGAATATGCTAACGTGAAGAGGGGTACCCGAGAAGAATCTAACCCAAGCACAAAACAAAACCCTATTCTTCTTTTAAGGTACTATTTAATAATAACAATGAGTACAGATACAATATTTTGTATATAATTCACAGATTTGATATGCAGCTCAGGTTTCTACAAAGGATCGATCCATTCCCACAAAAACACAATTTTCTTAATTAATTTTTTTATATAAAAAGAAAAATCCATTTCAGATGCCACAGACCTGGTCATATTCAGAAGAAAATCCAGTTGGTATCCAATGTGTAAAGTAGAAAATAAGGTTGAAAAGGAGGAGAAAATTAGAACTAATACCTTAAGATTAGAGAGAAAAGGAATAGAATACGAAATTCGTGATAAAGCAGAGAATAAAAACAGAAAAAGAGCTCATTTATGCTTGAGATCTAACACTAGAGCGAAGACCCTATGAGTTTGGCCCTTTGTGTGTGCGCGTGAGATTTATCAGAGTTAGGAAGCTCATGAACCACGGATGGTAAAACGAAAGTATGGTTTGTTGGAGTTACATATAAGGAACATTGGTGAGCCTAGATTTATTGGTTCTCCAAGTTTTTACAATTTTTGCATTTTGATTGGTAGATGCTGAGTGTACAGTACTGAGCCAATGGGGCCGTAGTTACACATTTTGTAAATTGGGTGTTGGGAGATGAGGGTATCGTCTTCTTGTTATTATGGACTAATGCACCACTCATTATCAGTCTTTTTATATCATTGTCAATTTCTTTGGTTGATTACATTAATTGAAGGGTTTCAAAGTACTTACGCTAAACGAAATCATGTTAACTGAAAGAAGTTGAGGTTGCTTCCAAAGAATGAGGCTTGAAATCATTTTGATTTTTGAGTTCTCTTGTGTTTATTAAAAAAGGAAAAACTTGATATGAATCTAATTTTGTATGCCACTTTCAAACCCAATTTACCTCTATAATAACATATAAGTAAGCCCTATTATCCCTTGATTTTTTTTCAAACCATATTATCTATATACTAGGAGTGGAGGAGTGGGCTAAGTCTCATAATGTGTTAGTAATAATATGGTTCAAATTCTGCTTTGACGAAAATCGAATCTAAGACCTCTCACTTACCAGTAAAGAGGAATATTACCAGTCCGTAGTACTAAGTGACTATTATCCCTTGATTTTAAGATTAAGATTTGTGATGAGTTTTGTCTATTTGAGGTTTAAAGAATAAAATTGCTACCACTTAATACTATGGTCTAATGAGATTCCTTTTCACTTATAAGTGAGAGGTCTTAGATTCGATTCTCATTAAAGGCGAATTTGAACCACATTATTGCTAGTCCATTATGAGTCTAATCCCACCCTTAAAAAAATTGCCTTAACTAGTAGGATAATTGTTGGAATCAAATTATTTCCTATATATCTCCAAGTTAGGGTATGCCTCTTCCTTTATGCTTCATTTTCTTCATAAACCTTTTTCTTAGTTAGGATTTAATATTTGCCTTGCGGAATCTTCTTCTTTATGCCTCACTATATCATCTTCTTATTCCAGTTTCTTCTTCTCCTTCTAGGTTTTTACTATATATGAAATCTTTGATAAAATACCTCAAATCATGAACCAAATAAACTAGTGGGGGGAGGGGAGTGTTTAGTTGATTTGATTCCTTTTCGTTACTTCCCATTACGTTTTTCTTCCTTTTTGCTAAGTAAACATGCCCTTAAGTTTATGGAAAAAAATTTTAACAGTCTAATGTGACATGAGACATTTTTTTTTTCATCCTCACACTCCCACTTATGTGTGACAACCTTTAGAGCCTAACCTATGTGGATAATTTAAACTTAACTGCGTACATGGCCGGTTGAGGCTCAAACATAACCTGCTTTAAAACCAATGAAATTGAGATTTCGTATAAAAAACAGAAGAGTGTGAAGCTTAAAGTCTCATGTATGGTAAGACTACTGTATACTTCTAGCTTGTACAGGGTTTAGGTTTTAGACGGCTTCCATCACGTGGCCTTTCTACTGCGTACATTATATATCTACTTCTAGTAATATGAATGAGATCATTTGTTTGTCAATGAAGATTAGTTGAGTTGGTAAGTATCGTTCTCTTCATTAGACTAAGGCCTAGGTTTGAGTTTCGGTAACGGCAATCCATTTTAGTAGGCAATTTATAAAACCAAAAAGGGGTTAAGCTCTTTAAGTCTTCAAAGAGGTTTCGATTATATTCTAGCCCCGGAGTAGTCTCCTCTCCCCCTAAACCTTTTTATTTACCGAAAAAAAATTGAGAGGATCTGTTTTTTTTTTTTTTTTTTTTTTTTTTTTTTTTTTTTTTTTTTTTTTTTTTTTTTTTTTTTTTTCGAACGATAGATTATGTTAGAGCATCCCCAGTAAGGGGCTCTACATAGAGCTGGAAAAGTGGTGGATATAGCCCATTTAGAGCTCTGAGGAATCTTTGGGGCTTTATAAAAGAATCTCTCCCAATGAGGGGCTATATCTTTCAGGCTCTATATGGGGCTATATATACATATATTTATTTATGTAGTAATTTGATTAAGCGATGATTTTTTATTTTTATTTTTTTGTATTAGCTTTTCTGATTATTTTTTTGTGTGTTAGCTTTTCTTAATTTAATTTTTGGACGTGCTATCTTAATTTTTTATTTATGAATCCTTCAACCTAAAAAGTTCAAATTGCGACAAAGTTAGATTTCATCACTTATAAATCGTTCGTTGGATTAGATTCTTTTATTTCAAACTCATCCGTTGAAAGAAACAAACCCCCACTTTGCCCTCTGAAATAATTTGATTTTCATGTATAACACAACAATTTACCTAGCACCAAATGGTAAATTAGTATCATACAATTTTGAAAAAAATTATTTGAAAATTTCACCCATCAATGCCTATGAACGTTAAATCAATTTGAAATTTTAATTTTTATGGAATTTAAAACAATCATTAATTAGCCAAATTGCAAGAAAAATAAGTAAGAAAAAAGAATTAAAATAATAATAATAAAGGGAGAGTATAACTGTATTTGCAAGTGAATGGAGAGTGAGAGAATTTTGCTCACATGGGTTGCTACTGTTTTTGTGGGACCCACTGTTTTTTTAGGCTAGATGTAGCCCGATTTTATGCTACCCAAGAAAGGAAGTTGCTAGCCCTAGTGATGGATCAAGCCCCATTTTCCGGCTTATTGGAGATGAAATTTCTTACTAAGGCTGGAAATGTGGTAGCCTCATGGAAGATAAAGCCCTCATTGGGGATGCTCTTAGATTAGCTACCAATAAGATTCGAACTTACACCGTTATGTAAAGACTCAACACTTTCTATCACTGTAGTAAAATACCACTTGCAGAGCATCCGTTTGATTTTACTACTTTGATTAGAAAAATAAAAGAAAAGTGTGCAACAAAACAAAAAACTAAACCGAATCATCGTTTTAATGCCTGAACAAGAAAATACGAAAACACTAAGTCCCGTGTAAAGTGACATAGTCGGATACTCCCTCCTCGCGTCAGGTCTCCACCTGAAGTCCTCGTGGCCGTGTCCGTACATGATGATGTGGCTGCTACAGATTTTGCTTTTCTTTTATTCCTTATTCATCATCAAACTAAAAAAAAATATGTTTGCAAAAAGTAGCCATCATGGGTGCAATCCACTGTTCATATTTGTTTCCTTCTTCTTTTGGGCAATGACTATCCAAACTGATAATTTTGGGTAGTCATGTACACCAAACAGATAATTTAGACGGAGCTTTGGTAAAATGATTCAAGTTCATGTTAAGAACTTATTGCTAATACAATAACTAAAGTTCTTCCGAATCCAATTTGTTCCAAAATGTACCCAACATCAATATCATTAAGATTTTCATTAAAATGTCACGTACAACTAATATGAACACTATGATTTACGATAAATTATGATTTTACTTTATGCTTTTCAAATCAAAGATTGAGATTCATCCCATCATGAGATTTGAGTAGGATAAAATTTCTACTTCATATCATTGTTCTCACAGCCTAAAGAAAAAGTGTGCGCTGCACTGATACAATCAGATATTATATTTCCATCCCAAGGGCCACAAGCAGGCTGCATTTTCACTGGTTCTGAATTTTCTATCGGGTTGAATTTTGATACTTGGTTGGCTGCATGCCATAAAGAGATGATAGACATTTAAAGGTTCTGAATTGGCCACATCTATACTTTAGATATTGCCAGTCTTCTACTGCTGCAATTGGGTCATGTAATCATGTACTCGTACAATATTTCTCTACATGCAGCTTACTTTATATATATTCATATTATTTTTAATTAAACTATTAATATCTCTTTAAATTTGTATTTGCTATCTAAACTTTCTTTACAAAATCAATCCAATATGTAAATTTGTTTTTACACCCAGTTAAAAAATAAAAAACCAAAATCTAACGCGAAGCAAAAAAAACCTGGTTAGACAATGAAAAATGTTCTGAAAGGTACAAAGTCGTCGAAGTAGAGAGAACATGAATACAGCAAACCCAACTCGCATCCCTACAAAACAAAAACACGTGAGAATCAGTTTTGAAGCCTGTACTCCATTGAAAACAGCAATTAAACCAACTGGCATGGCTGTAGTCTTAGTTGCTAAAACTAAGAAACTATATTGGCTTTCATTTGCAATATCTTTCAGCACTTAGAATGTACATGATTCCCAAAATATTTATGGTTTATATTTGAATGTATCATAATTGTTGTTGTTGTTGTTATTATTATTATTATTATTTTTTTTTTTATTTTTTTTTTTTTTTTTTTGTTTTGGAAAACTAGAGAATATCATAACCAGGGCCAAAGCCAAAAGAGGAGCAGAAGGCCACCACGGACCAACAACAACAGACTAAACGAGACAAATGTAGAGGCTGAGACACGGAGGCTTCCCCATGTCACTTTAGTCCCATCGAAGCAAAAAACTAAGTTAGAGGGCAAAGTAGGCCATCCTTGTTTAGAATTCAAACAAATGAAGATGGGGGTCATTGAACCTAGACTAAGTCGCACATCTCCGCTCCCACATGCGACTGCACAAAATCCGCCGCTCCATTTGTTGTTCTCGACACCCAAGACCAGTCACAGGACCTGAACTTCGCACCAGCTCTTCGAATCTCATACAGGGTCAGAAGGACCTCCCAGTTTCCTTGATCAATGCTTCCGTTCAACCAAGAAATGAGTTCCTTCAAGTCCGACTCCACCATGATATTCTCGAAACCCCTCTGTTTTGCCGTTACATAGCCCTCCAAAATCTCATTCGCCTCTGCTACCAACACACTGGAGACCCAAGTTTCTCTTCTTCTCACAGCTAAGCAACAGTAGGTGGAGTCTCTAATAACAACGCCGATATGGCAGCCCCAGTTTAATCCCTTTCATCTGGCATCCACATTCACTTTAACCACCCCATTCTCCCACGAAGACCATCCAAGAGAAGCAGTGGGCCCATCAGTCACTGTGCTTCGTGTATTTCCATGACCCGAGCAAGCCTCAAGGAAGGATGAGGCAACCATTGAAACAACAAGTATAGTTTTCGCCGGGATGGTTGTTTAAAGTTGAAGACCGCCTCACACTGAGCCTTCCAAATAGACCAACACGTAAACGCTATATAGGCTAATGTTTTCCTCTTATCCTCCTTTTGCCCCGGATGATTGCTCCATACACCTTCAAGCCAGGCAGACAAAGTAGTGATTGAGGGTTTCACAATTCTTAAGCCTACAGCGCCCCCAAACCAAACTCGATCCACCTAAGGGCATAAGAGTAAGACATAATTAATGGACTCCTCCTGGTCAGAGCAAATGGGGCATATTGGGGAAAGAGCGCAATTGTGTCGGAATAAATTCACCTTTGTAACTAAGGCGCCCCCCTTCCCCCGCGCGCTCGCGCTTGCTCTCCGCATAAAATGTCTAATTTTTGGAGGGGTAGGCATGTACCATAGTCTGTTCCAGACACCCGAGTCAACAACCATATAGGAAAAGGGTAGAGAGCTCGCATCCGACGGTTAAGGTCATGGGTCCAATGATACCCTAATTTGATTGTATAACGACCCCTCCTATCATGCGACCAAATCAATCGATGCCATTGCTCAAGGGCGCCAATCAGAGTATCCAGAATCACCTGTCTATTACCCTGGGCTACCTGCCCTTCAACTGCCTCCAACTGCTATGTCCGTGATTGAGTGTCAATTAAGGAGGATAACTGTATTGTGGGGTCCATCACAATACTCAGGGTCGGACCAAGGTGTCTAGTCCACGAGGCCATAACCCAACGATCCACCTAATCGCGAACATGATCACCACCCATAATCTGCCAGTGTGAGCCCTTTGCAATAATTTCTCTACTTGCAAGGAGGCTAGTCCATGCCCAAAAGGCCCTCCCCTCTTTACGAGCATTAAGAAATGAGCAATTGGGGAAATAGAAGTCTTTAATAACTTGGGCCCACAAAGACTCGGGCTTATGTAATAGACGCCAGCATTGTTTCGCCAATAAGGAAAGGTTAAAATCCTTTAGGTTTCGGAATCACATACGCCCTCCTACTTCGGCAAACCCAAAGCTTGCCAACTTACCCAATGGATCTTTCGTTCGCCCCTTTTTGTCCCCATCAGAAATTAGCAATCACAACATCAATATCATTACATATATTGTCGCGGAAGCAGAAAACATACATGGGATAAGCAAGGATTGCTTGGTTAACCGCTTTGATTAACACTTCTTTATCGGCTTGAGAGAGGTATCCATGTTTCCACCCTTGGATCTTTGCCATCACTTGATCCTTAACGTACGCTAGGGCCTCCCTTTTCTATTTTCCCCAAACCATTGGAATGCCCAAATAATTCCCCTGGTCATCCATCTGCGGCATACCCATAATATTGCAGACTTCATCACGGAGGCGAGTTGGGGTATTAGCCCCAAAGAAAATAAAGGATTTCTGCATACTTACTTCCTGACCCGATGCCTGACAATAGGCATTCAAAAGCTGCACCATATTCTGACAGTTCCCCAGAGAGGCCTGAAGGAAGATGAGAGTGTCGTCGACGAACAATAAGTGGGATAGGGGTGGTCCGTTCTGGCTAATCCTGATTCCTTCAATAAATCCATCCTCAACTGCCCCATGAATTAATTTTGAGAGTACATCCATGACAATAAGGAACATGTATGGAGACAGAGGATCTCCCTGTCGGAGGCCTCGAGATGGCTTGAAACGTTTCCCAGGTTGACCATTTATGAGGACCAAGAAATTAACCGTGGACACACACCCCATCACCATATCAATCCACCAATGGAACCTCATCCGAAGCATGACAATTTCCAGTAAGTCCCACTTCATACGATCATAGGTTTTGTTTTTATCAATCTTCAATGCAAGCTCGAATTTAGTTTTAACCTTCTTGAGTTTTAGAAGATGGAATACCTCATGTGCCACCAGAATATTGTCTTGGATTTTTCTTCCTTTCACAAAGGCATTTTGGTAAGGAGAGATAATCCTGGGCAGCCACAGTTTCAACGTGTTTGCCAACATCTTCGAATATATTTTGTAGGAGTAATTAGATAGGCTAATAGGGCGGAACTAACTCATCAATGTAGGATTGGCCGACTTCGGGATAAAACGATGTGAATGGAATTAAGATTTTTAGGGCTTCCTATTCCACTTGCAAAGTTGTGAATTAGCCTATTAACGTTTTCCATAATTTATCCCAATAGGAATGGTAGAAAACCCCCTGGAAACCATCGGATCCTGGCGCCTTCATCCCACCCATTTGAAACACAGCTTCCTTTATCTCCTCCAGAGTTACCGATCTTGTGAGGTAAGAGTTCATCTCATTCGAAATAGTTCAGTGGACACATCCGATCATCGATCCCCACTCTCGCCGACCCCCAGTAGTAAACAGATTAATGAAGTGTTAATTGACAATCCGATTAATAATAGCATCATCCTCACACCATACCCCAAGTCCATCTTGAAGCTTCTCAATCTTGGCTAAGAGTCGGCGTTGGATGGTAATTTGATGGAAAAAATGGGAGTTGAAGTCACCCTCCCTTAATCATTTCACATGGGACCTTTGGCGCCAAAATAACACCTCATTCTCTTCTAATTTATCAATGGCCACCGTGAGGGTTTTGATCTCCTCCATATGAACTTCCCAGTTGTTTTGCAGTTGTTCCAACTAAGAATTATGAGACTTAATCACCTCCCTATCCCCACGGAATCTTTGTTTGCTCCAATTTCTTAAATTTCCTCTACATGAGTTTAGGCGACCTAGCCACCTATCCACCCGACTCCTCTTACCCTTGACCCTCCAGCTTTTCTCGATCACCTCCTTACATCCTTCGTCCAAGGGCTAAAAAGCCTCAAGTTTAAATAGCTTTCTTTTTTTTGCCTGAGTCGGATTCATATTGATAATAATCGAGCAATGATTAGAGCCTCGAACAATACCGTGAGTGACCGACGTCAGCGGCCAACGAGTCTGCTAGCTGTCGTTGACAAGACCACGGTCAAGCCTTTCTTGGACTAGGCTATTATTTCTGGTTCCTCTCCAGGTATATTACGATCCGCATAAACCCAAGTTGATGAGCTCCATATTTGACATGAACTCATGCAAGAGGCAAGGACGGGTATGGAAGTCATCTTGTCCACTGCTCTTCTCATGATCCCACAGAAATTCATTCATATCCCTTTCGCAAAACCAGGGGTCCTTCGTGGGTTGCAAAACCCTAGAAAGCCGGTCCCAGAACTCTCTCTTTTCCGCTCGATATAGGTTGCCATACACCTAGGACACTTTGATCTATTCACCATTCCCTGATTATCTCATGGTAGTATGTATGATGTTCTTTGTTGAGAAAACCACCTGAATCTTCGTTGGCTCGTGCCACCATAAGCTCAACCCGCCCGCCACACAAATTTGCGGGACATTGAATCCCTAGCTGTAACCCATTCTTTTTCTTATACCTTATAATCTGTGGCATTTCATTTTTGTCTCCGTTAGAAATATCACAGAGGGTCTATGTATCACAGAGGGTCTATATTTCCTGATTAGCCCATGAAGGGCCTGTACTACCCTGTTCGACCCAAGACCACATCAATTCCATAATAGGTAGATCATGGTGATTTTGCGGCTGTTTGAGGCCAGCCGCCACTAACCTGGGTTTGTTTCCCTGCTTTTCTTGCCTTAAGCGCCTCTATTTCCACTTTTTCTACTTCATCCAGATAATCCCATATGCTATCATCCTCTATCATCGGGACATCTTGGAGCTCTTCCTCCGCCAGGATTGCTTTTTCCACCACAAACCATTGTTCCCTAAGAGGCATTGCAACGAAACGGCTCCTCTTTACCACCCCCATTGGCCTTCAAGCTGTTTCCAGTTTTTATCTTTTTCCCTGGCTGTTGTGACCCCAGGTGTCCCACTTTGCCATCATAATTTCTTTTTAGACCCAGACCTTCAATGAAATTCCCAGGTTGAGTAGAATTGTTGCTCATAATAGAGGGACTATTATCCATGTTAGTTGTTCCAAAAATGTACCATTTTAAGAGTTATTTTCTTACGAATCTATAGACTTTTTTTTTTGTTAAAATGCAAAGAACCTTTTTGGGGTCTTGGTTCTTCATACGAATCTATAGAGTTTTTTATTTTTAATTTTTTTTAAAGACCCTAAACAACTGAAATCAAATTAAAAAACAATGATATATCAATTCATATCGATTATTTAGAGGATCCAATACTTTAAAATCATCATTCATCCATTAAAGAAGAGCTTATTTTTCTCTATGATATCATCTTAGGCTTTGGTTACTATAGGAGGAGGTAGGTTGATTGAGGGTTTCAGCATAATACAATGTAGGAGAAAGAGGTTGCGGGATGGTAAGAGTTTAATTATTGAAATTTTTTATTTCGGTGTCAATTTCATTCAATACTTGATGGTAATTATACATTAGATCAAAACAATCAATTCACATTTAAAGTTTAGATTGGGTGTAGAATGAAATTATATAAGTTCAAATAAATTTTCTCATTTCTCTATACAAATAAGCTAGTCTAAAAATATCCGTTCCTAGCCACTTAGTACTACGGTCTAGTGATATTCCTCTTCATTTGTAAGTAAGTGGTCTTAGGTTTGATTCTCGCCAAAGGTGAATTTGAACCACATTATTGCAAGTCCATTATGAGACTTAGCTCACTCCCCCACCCACTTAGTGTAGATAATATTGTTTGTTAATACACACACATATTTATCCGATCCTAAGACAAATTTAATCATATTTATCACAAAAGAAAAAAATTTGCACTATATTGAGAACTACTCTAAATTAGGAATGCATGGGTTTATGAAATTATAGAACAAGTCTTTGGATCGTCGAAACCATGGAGATTGGAGACTATCTTAATTAATGCAAGTGAAATAATAATCAAGATATTTTGGATACTTCTACTCAATATATAGATCATACAATACAATAGGTAAATATACTACGCATATCATCACAAAAATGAAGTTTTTGTATCTTTACAAACATTTGTTTCTCTAATCTCTCAGTAAAATAACGTGTACATATCATTACAAACATTTGCTGCTTCATCTACGTGAAATTTTCAATAATATCAGTGTTAGAGATGGCTACGGTGAACTCCATGGATAACATTGCGGTTGTTAATTAGTAACGATCGATCATCTTCATTCTATCTAGTAATAAACGAAACAAGTTAGCTGCAGGTTAGTGTCGGACTCCATTAAAGATGGGGTCCCGAGTTTGCAGTTTGGGATATCCCTAGTTGATTACAGTAATCGAGTGATAGAGATAGGTGAAGAGATGTGGGGATGATCTGACCCATGAGGGAGAGGTAGAGGAAGGGTTTCACATGGGAAGCACACTGCTTGCAAGTGATAAAGCACAAGGAAATTGTACGGAAGGGCCACCGGCAGACGCGGCAGTGTGCTTTTACTCAACACAAAAGTCTTGGGGTACCTAACTAGGGTTTGGTCCTATAAGCACTTGCGTGACTTTTGGAACTTAAAGCTTGGTCGATGGACATGGGACACTAAGAAGAAAACGGTGTGGTGGCAGTGTGCCTCTTAAGTTTTGGTTTATTTAACTTTTTAGGCATACATGTATATTACTATACTAATTAGGCGATGGTGGTTGGGACGGTTGGATTTTCAAAGCCATAAAAATGTATGTGACACTCAAACAATAAACCCCAAAATCAGCAAGCATCTTACCTCCCCCACATGATATGCATGACATGATACTTCTAATTGATGATCTTCTTGACTTTAATCCATTGCTATTTTGTTGTAGGTTTGCACCTTTGTTTTGATTGGAGTTAACTTGTATTTTTAGCATGAAATAACAAGTACGATATAAATTTTAAATATAGAATTAGTTTGAACCCAAAAGTGTTGGTGTATTTTAGCGAAAAACTTTATTTTCAAATTAAATCAATTGGCCAACATTAAACAAAAAGAAATTTTCCATATTTGATATGATGAGTTAGATTATATTTTCTGGCACCATTTTCGTCCCAGTTTTACAGTCTTATATTTATTAGGTGTGTCAATTAATAAATTTTGCCATTTTTGAAAAACAACATTGATTATTTATTTTTTTAAATCTGGTTTCCAATTTGTTTATTTTCCTTTTCATTTAGCTAATAACAATTTCTTTGTTGTAATGTATTCTACTAAGGAGGTAATATTCGTATTATTCTCATCACATTTTGTTTTAAAAAGTTCTCTCGTAGCGACATACAAAATATTAGACCACCTAAGCTTCAAATAAGAGAGACATTTTTAACTATCTATTATCCATATAACAAATACAACACTACGTACGCATTAGGACAAATAAAATAGAAATTAGAGTACCGTACTACCAACCATTCAAAATTTGCTACGTGATAAGTCTTGAGTATAATTTCTTATCACATAATTATATTTAAAGTTCTCATAATTAATTTATTCTTGATTAATGTACTACACCTAGATTCATCTCACAACCATTTTTTTCTCTCTTTCCTCCTACTCTATTTCTTCTCAAATTTTCCTTTCAGTTTATACTGTAGTTCTATTGTAATAATCCGTCCCTAATTTTATGTTTTTATTATTTTAAAATAGTGAATTGACGAAAATGCCCCTAGAGACGAGATTGTTGGCTTTCATTGACCGTCATTTTGTGACGTGTAGGAGCTATTATTTTACCGTATTCTCGAAGTTCTCAATGGTATGAATGCATAGGTGCAAGAGGAATCAAAATCAGAGTTAGGATTTAGGTTTTACAGAACTATGAATCTGAAAAAACTTTTATAAAAATTACTATTTTATATTTTATACATTTTTCATGATTATTATATTATTATTTTAATATTTTCTGGTAGGATATTTTAAAGTTTTAATAATTTTCTGGCCCATGGGGCCCACACCCATACAAGCTCTCCTCTCATCTCTTGCCACGTGTCACTCATCCTCAACTCTCTAGGACCACTCGATTTCCCATCTCTCTCAGCTCTCTTTCAGGTACTCTCTCTCTGTACTTTCTCTTGACCCATCTCTCCTCTGTGTGCACCAACACCATCACGTTGTCGGCGTTCCGGCGAACCTCACCACCACAGCGCCTCGCACTTCCTCCTTTTCCTTGTAATCCTAAACTCTCAGTGTTTTTTCTCCCTCTGTGCTAGCAGCACATCAATGCCGACGAGAATCTAGCGAGTTCACGGCGTCTCCGACATTGGTAAGCTCGGAAACCACCCAAAATCTTTGTGGATCACGATGTGGTGTGAGTTTCTAGTAATTTTAAGGATTTTTTGTGAAGTTTGAACACAAAAACACAACAAGAATTTTTCCCTGATTTTTTGAGTGGACTCGAGAGTGTCGCAGGCTTTTTCGGGCCATAACAGGACCAAATGCTGGTATAATTCCATTCGTTTCCTCTTAAGCTTCAATTTGGTAGGTAAAATGTGAAAAATAGTTGAGAAATGAAGTTAATTGAACCTCGTTTTGTTCTCCGGCCAAATTTTCCAGAATCCGATGACTAGACCCGCGCTTGGAACAGGTCGACCGGACCGAAAAAAAAGGGATCCAACTCAGATCCAACCCGACCAGTTCTATCTAGATTTGGAATATTCCAGAAATTTATACCAGGAATTTTCTTGGAATATTTCCTATGTTGACTTTTACGAAAATTTTCTCAAAAACCCTCATAATAAGCTAATTTTGATGCCCCGAGTTCGTTTTTGGCATTCATTTAGTGAAATTCCAAAGTTTTAACATAGTTGACCGCCGAGGTGGTTCGATTGACTTTTTACGGTTGACCGTTGACTTTTTACGAAAAATGCCCATGACCTTTCTTAACGTATTTCGACGCCTCGATTCCAAATCCCCACTCATTTTTTTTGTCTTTTTTTTTTCTTCCAAATTTGATTGTTTTAGCTGAGTTTTACTAATGGGTCCTAATATTATGCTTAGGTGCTATTACTATCAGAGACTTCGGCTTCTCTAGCTCAAACGGATGTGATTTCACAAGTGTCTTTGAGTGGGTCTTTGCTTTTAAATGTTATAAATTTATTTAGCTCCCACTTATATATTTAATAAAGAATTTTCTACGTTACGCTAGATTAGATTAACGTTTATAAGAACTAGTGCATCGACAAAATTTATGAAATGATTCTACATCCTATGGGGCGCGCATGTATGCATACTATAAGGGGTTGACTTAATTATATTTAAGACCATAAATAGCATTTTGACTAGAATTATTGATTTAACCGTTGCATGATTTTATTTGTGTTATTTGCTCATCGTGTGCTACACTGGTGTAGTACTCGCCCGGGCCAAGGCCAGACTTCACGTGTATATTCACATTGCACCATATGCTAACTTTAGATCCATTGTAGGTGCCAGTCATGCCCTAGATTGCTACAGGTAATTAGGACTCGTATGTGACGTGCTTAGCGTCAGTCTTCACGTGATTGTAGTACTAAAGCGTAAATCATTATTACACCCAGTCCTATTCATATCAAAATATCTCTGCATGAACTCGTGTGTCAGCATATGTCGATGAGCACTCGATATGATACATTTGTTTGTGCGAGCTTATGTGATTATAGTGTTTATTTATGAAATATCGTGACATATTGAATTCTTAAGATATTGCAGGCTACGGTAAATATTTTCATATTATACGTACAATGTATATTTTGGAAACTATACTTGTTTTACGGCGAGAGGTTATTATGTTTTTGAAAAGGTTTTTACAAAGCTTTATTTTAAGGCCCACTCACCTTTATTCTTTCGCCCCTCTAGGTTTTAGTGGCAAAGCTTTTGTGCCGACGAGGATTCTCATTTTACTTTTATTGTACTTTTATGCTCTGACATCACTTGTGAAATGGGTTCATTCCCGCTCATATACGTACTCTTGCATTTAGGCACTTTTAGGTTTAAATTCGCCCACATTTTCCACATCACTACACTATGGCTTCGTCAACCTTCTGGTGTTGACCATCACAACTCGATTCGGAGTCCAGGTGAGCATTTTGGGTTGGGGTGTGTCATGTATAGTCTTTTCTCTGTCACTCGGTTTCTTGCTCTTCTTGAGAGAAGATTTGCAAACATGAAAACCCCAAACTTTTTATATCACACGAATTATATCGAACAAACATGGTACAAATTGTCTCTACCAGTTAAAAATAAAATTTGCTCAAAATCCCTGTGCAAAAATCCAAAAGAAGAAGAAAATATATATTGGATAAAGATGCTTGCATTAGTCGTTAAAAAAAAAAAAAAAAAAAAAGGTAACATCTGTGAGAAATTCCAATTTATTATATCAACATCCATCGGATCTACTATTCATATGGTATAACGTATTAAAAAATAACTCTTTGTGATGAGTCTGGTTGTGGTAGAGAAGATTGGGTTCTCTTTTGTGATCAGTTTATTGAAGGATGGTGGCCCGGAATGCTCAGCCACAAGCACGCCCACTATATAGGATCACTTATCAAAAACCTTATCCTGAGCAAGTTGACGAGCAGAACCCTTTTCCAGTTAACTTCCAAATGCCCACATTCCCAACATTCAGCGGAGAAGATGTCAATATGTCTTCCGGAGATCACATTTTCAAGTTCTCTAATCATTGTGTAGCATTTGAAGACAATCCCAACTACAAGTTAAGATTGTTTGGGAACCCTTTGGTAGGCTTAGAATCTCAGTGGTATTCCTTGTTACCCTATAATTCCTTTACCAACTGGGGGCAACTGGAGATGGCCTTCCATGATCAGTTTTACGGGTCGAGCGCGAAATGTCTATCAATGACCTTGTGGAGGTAAAGCAATATGAGCATGAGTCTACAGAAGACTTCATGATGAGGTTCAGGAGAACGAGGATAAGGTGCTAATTCCCTATAAATCATGCACAACTCATATCCATAGCTCAGAAGGCATTGAGATTGCCTTTGAGGAAGAGGTTTTATGACATGCAGTTCAATGAGCTGCAGGAGTTAGTAATTATGGCCACCAAGTATGAAAAGTTGTTACTAGAGGATCAGTAAGTAAAACACTCATCTAAGGTGTCTCCCTTCTACAAAAGAAAAGCTGCCGTTCACCAAGTGGGGTTTGAATGAGAGCCAGAAGGGAATAATGGCCATGAAGGAGAGAGAATGGAGGTGTATACAACAGAGATGACTACCCTCTTCAAACCATTGACTATAAAAGGGTTGATACAGCCAGTTAAGGACCAAAAAGTGGTCACGAATGATGGAGGATTTGTCCCATGAAACACCCCAAGTACCAGAGTTATTACTTTGGCTTAACCAAGGCCTCAGAGATTTATAAGGAGTTGGTTCGGGCAAGAGTGATCGTGCCTGACGGTACTAAAAAACTGCCCAAGCACGAAAGAGCTAAAAAGAAAGAAATATTGCAAGTTACATTACACTTTCAATCACTCTATAACCAACTGCATTTAGTTCAGGGACTGGATACAAGACCTTATAGTAAAGGGAAAGTTGTTGCTGGAGAAATCGTAGGCCAACATGATGATTGACACTGACCCCTTCCCTGTAGTCTTAATAAACATGATCAACCTGACGTGGGTGGAGAAAGGGAAAGGAAAAGCTACCTGAGAGGTAAAGGCAGAAAGAAGGCAAGCTGATAGACCAATTGTAGAAGCTATCAAGTTGCTCGAGAAGCCTAAAGTAGCCATAATCAAATGAGTAGTGTTATGTAGTAAATGCCAATGTGAGTGTGAGTTGGAAGTCCTAGCAGCAGGAGTCGTTATTGATCAGGAGTTGATCAAAAAAAGAGAAAAAGAAGATAAAGCCCATAAAAATGTCATGCGGGCAGCGGAAAAAGATACCTCAAGGAATGTTTTCCAATGGCTGGGATGAGACTCTCAACCAAAGGGTTTGTCAAAAGTGTTTAGAAATTATGAAGCTTCTGAAGAAGTAGAGGGCAGAGAAGCCAAGGTGCCAAGATGGATAGATGTGAAGCCACCCCAACCAAACTATAATGGTGGAAATGTCAGAGTAAAGGGGAGAACCATGAATCCAGTTACAAAGAAGAATCATGCTCGACTCGGACAAAATTAGTATGTGGTAGGAAATGATGGGAAGCCCGTTAGGAAATGGGAGCCTCTATGATTAGGAGAGTCCAGAGGCAACATAAAATGAACTCATTGAAAGTCTCCGCTGTCTAAGAGACCTCAGAGAACGTAAAGTTTGAGATGGTACCCGATGAAGGAAGAAATCAACTCTATTAGAGGACCAAGAAGGAGGTGGAGAAGGCTAATAACAAGACCGAAGGGGAAGGATAACATGTGTCGCAGAACCCTCATCCTGGGAAATATAGAATCTTGAGGAGAGCTCAAGAGGATATAATGATGATGCAAACCCTAAGATGGAGCCCAGAACTAATATGCTTTAGAACTATCTCACCTGAGAGGGGGTTGCCCACACCATTGTTGGTCGATACTTTCTGCGAGGTTCTATAACAAATACCAAACTTTGGCATAACCCAGGAAGAAAGGGTGCCCGAGCTGATGCTGCCAAAAGAAGCGCATGCTTGGTTGGATGAGTTCATGAACCATATTGGGGGCAAGATAGACTTATCTGGACCGAGCAACTTCCATGTAAACATGACATATGTTTTATCTGCCATGTTTTGTGCTAAGCCTGATCAACCTGCCACAATGGAGGGTTAATACTTAGCAACATAACCTATGATGACACATGTTAATGTTGAAAAGGCCGGAAAAGAAGAAGGAGACAAAATGGATTTGCCCAAACCTACAAAGAAAAAGCTCGATAGGGTATACACAGACATGATGGTCTTCAGTCGCCCGAATTTGGCCATGGCCAACCATCTTAAACCCATATATGTGACTGCTCATCTGGAGGGAGTACCCTTCAAGAGGGTCTTGATTGATGGTGAAGCAGCGGTCAATGTGTTGCCATACAAGTAGGTGAAGAGAATGTGCAGAAGTGATGATGACCTTATCCCCACAGATCTTACAGTTTCCAGTTTCTCAAGAGCTATCACTAAGACCCATGAGATACTGCCATTAGAAGTTGATTTGGGTTCTAAACAGATCATGTGGTCTTCTTTGTTGTAGACAATACTTCCACTTATGGAGCTTTATTAGGCAAAGATTGGATTCATCAAAGTCTCTCTGTGCCATCTACCTTACACCAATAAGTGGCTATTTATCATGAAGAAGGGGAAGCAAGGCCTGGATTTTGGGAGATGGTAGAGGCCGAGTCACGGCCATTCCTTCCCACTGCCAATATAGCAGAAGCCAATTTTTATAATCCTAGCATTAGGATTCTCCAGTGTTTAGGAGCTGATGAGAATGGTCGCCCAACGAAGGTGATGGCCCAAATGTTCTTGGAACAAAGGTTGTTCCTTACAAGGGAAAAATGAGACCAACCCCATATTATCCTAACTCCCCAACACCAATGATGTCAGAACAAAGAAAGAATGACTAGGTAGTTGCAGTCAGGTCCTTAATCAAAAGACTGTTGGTGTATGGAAGAGAGAAAAAACAAGAAAGGGAGAGCTGGGTCGAAGAGCACCAGGAGGAAGCCTTAGGAAGTCAGAGTGAAGATGAGCTTTTTGGAAAGGAGTTGGAAGCAGCCATACAAATGGCTGAATGTGTATATGACCTGGACGGACTAGAAGACTTGCCTGAGAATCCAGAGTTAGTTGAATTCTTGTGTGTAGAACCTAGCAAGCCACCATCAGAAGTACAAGACCCTTTGGAGACCATCGATTTGGGAACTAAGGAAGATCCAATACCTATCCAGATCAATGGCGTATTAGAAATGAAGGATCAGGCAAAGGTAGTCAGCCTTCTGCATGAGTTCAAAGACTATTTTGCTTAGCATTATACTGAAATGCCAGGTTTAGATTCAACCTTAGTAGAACATAGAATGCCTATTAAGGAGGGGTATAAACCTGTTACGCAAGCACCACGGAGGATGTCAAAGGAGATTGAGGAAAAAGTCAAGGAAGAGATTGAAAGGTTGGTGAAGGCTGGATTTATTAGACCTGCCAAGTATGTCGAGTGGTTAGCCAATATTGTATATGTATTAAAAGCTATAACTAAGGCGGTCCGATGTTGTGTTGGCTATAAAAACATTAATGGAGCCACGCCTAAAGATGAGTATCCAATGTCTATGGCTAACTTATCCATATATGCAGTTTCCAAACACAAAGTCTTATCTTTCATGGATGGGAATGTCGGTTATAATTAGATAAAAATGGCTAAATAAGATATACACAAAACAACTTTTAGGTGCCTAAGTTATGTTGGAGCATATGAATACTTCGTAATGCCATTCGGGCTCAAAAATGCCGATGCAACCTATCAAAGAGCGATGAACGCCATTTTTCATGACTTAATTGGCCACAACATGGAAGTATACATTGGTGACATTATGGTGAAGTCTAAAAATGAAGAGTAGCACTTGGTAAACCTCAGACAAACCTTAACAAGAATAAGGATCCATAAGCTAAAAATGAATCCAAAGAAATGTGTTTTTGGAGTAAGGTTGGGCAACTTTTTGGGATTCCTTGTTCACTAAAGGGGTGTAAAAGTTGACAAGAACAAAGCTTGGGCAATCATGGAATCACATCTCCCCACCGATAAAGTACAATTATAGAGGCTATTAGGAAAGATCAACTTCTTAAGGAGATTCATTGCTAGCTTGCGCGGGCAAGATTCAGCCACTAACTCCTTTGCTAAAGTTGAAAGATAAAGAAGAATTTGAGTAGGGCCCCACCACATTAAGAAGCTTTCAACAGCATAAAGGCTTACTTGGCCTCCCCACCAATGCTTATGCCACCTTAAATAATGAAGCTTTAAGGCTTTATATTTTTGCCTCTGAGAAATCAATGGGAAGCTTGTTGGCTCAGACCAATGAAGGCGGGAAAGAACAAGCAATCTACTACCTCAGTAAAATCCTTACTGAAGTAGAGACAAGATATACACCAGTAGAATGGTTGTGCCTGGCTCTATACTTCATGACATACAAGTTAAGGCATTATGTGTTACCTTGCCACATCCACATTATTGCCAGGACTACCGTAATCAAATATATGTTGTCAAAACCAATGCTAACGGGGAGGATTGGAAAGTGGATTTTAGTGCTTTCAGAGTTCATCTTTCAGTATGTGCCTCAAAGAGCGATCAAGGGGCAAGCAATTGCGGACTTCTTGGTTGAGCACCAAGATTCACAAGATGAGATTATCAATGTCTCGGGGACTCTGGAGGTAGCCAGTATGTGGATCTCATCGAGCAAAGCCTTCTCGGGCAAAGAAGAATTGATCCAACAAGAGATAAAAAGAATAATTAGTCTTTAGATCACTCCTTGGAAATTGTATTTCGATGGTTCTTGCACGCAAACAGTTGTGGAAGCCGGGATTGTTATCATTGATCCCAAGGGTGCTCACCATTATTATTCATTCCTCCTAAACTATCAAAAGACTACCAACAATCGGGCAGAGTACAAGGCATTGATAATTGGCCTATAGATCTTGATAGAGTTGGGGGCAACTGAAGTTGAAGTATTTGGTGATTCAAAGTTGGTGATCAATCAACTAAATAGAGAGTACAGGTGCAGACACATCACCATAACAGGTTACTATTTGGCATATACACAACTATTAAGCTATTGGGGCACTGAGATATCAGTCAACTATATCCCCAGAGGATCGAATGCAATCGCCAATGAGATGGTACAATTGGCTTCTGGAGCGCAAATCCAAGAAAGAAGGTATGAAAGAGATGTAGAGGTCCAAAAAAGAAATCTCTCTTCTATCTTTAAAAAGGGATTCAGCTTAGATGTGATGTCTGAAGAAATGAAGGTTGAAGATTGAAGGGCACTTATTCTTCAGTATTTTAAAGATCCTTCATTTCCCACAAGTAAGAAGAATAGATAACAAGCAACTAAGTACGTTTTGTGGGAGGAAAATCTACTAAGAAAAACTCTAGATGGACTAATGTTGAAGTGCTTAGGCCAAGAGGAATCAATGAGGGTAATGGCTGAAGTACACGAAAGGGATATGTGGAGCACATCAGGCAGAAACCAAGATGAGGTGGCTATTTAAGAGGTATAGTTATTTCTGGCATGAGATGGAGAAAGATTGCAAAGTTTATACCTGAGAGTGTGAAGCATGCCAAAGACATGAACCTCTCCAATATGCACCCTCAGTACCCTTAAACCCCATGGCCAAACCTTGGCTTTTTAGAGGATGAGCAATGGACTTCATTGGGCAAATTCATCCAACTTCTAGCAAAGGGCACACATTCATAATTGTGGCAATAGACTACTTCACCAAATGGGTGGAAGCTTCAGCAGTGATGACCATAACCTCAACTTTGGTCAAGAAATTCATTGAAACCAATATCTTACACAGATATAGGGTTCCTGAGACAATTGTTATAAACCGCGGGCCATCTTTTGTTTCAAAAGAGGTAGAAGAATTTGCAAGTAAGTTCAAGATTAAGATGATCTAATCTAGTCCTTACTACCCATAGTCAAATGGTCAAGCAGAAGCTAGCAACAAAGTCTTGGTGAACATTATTAAGAAGATGGTAACAGATAGTCCAAAAAAGTAGCATGAGAAGTTATGAGACATTTTATGGGCTTACAGAACTTCTAAGAGGATAGCAACTGGAACTATTGTCATCCCCATGAAAATTAATGTAAGTACTGTCAGGATTCAGAATCAATTCGGGCTACACAGTGAAGAGTACATTCAAACTATATGTCAAGGAGTTGAAAATCTTGATATAGCCAGAATTGAAGCTCTAGATAAAATTCAAGAGGGGAAGAAAGCTGTTGCCCGAGCATACAATAAGAAGGTAAAGTTGAAGAACTTCGGGAAAAGAGAGTTAGTATGAAAGGTCATTTTGCCTTTAAGGGCTCAAGTTAGAGGTTTTGGGAAGTGAAGTCCAACTTAGGAGGGTCATTTCATTATCAACCAAGTACTTGACAAAGAAGGATATTATTTGGCAGATTTGGAAGGGAGTTTGCAGAGGCATCTAATTAATGCTAAGTTTTTAAAGAAATATCACCCAACTTTGTGGGATGTTAGAGACTGTTACATTGAAGAAGGGTAGGCATTACATGAAATTTAAAGGCAGTTTTGGGCTCATTGAATTTAGATCTTAAGAAAAGAAGGCAAGCCAAAGTAAATTGAAGAAGTCATTTTTCATTTCTGTAAACGTTGAGAATTACATCAACCTTGGCTCAATGAGTTTTACATCTTTAACTAAGGCAGCTATCCTAGAATGGTGGGTCTACATTTCGCCCGACTCTTCCTAAACATTGCTAATATTTCCTAAATATATTCTAGTACATCCAACTTCCATTTGTTGTCTTAAATTCTTCCAATCTTTTGAACATTCAAGCCTGACCGAGTTGTTTTGGTCGGCAGAGTCATGATAGTTAATCCTGAAGCATACACCTAAGATAATGAAGTGATTAAGAAAGTAGAAGCTATAGGGAAGTTTGGGCTTGTGGATAACAGCACCAGTGGGATCTACCGATGCGATTATGGCTGATTGGTTACTCCTCAAAGTCATAGAAGTCCTGAAACAGAAGCTGGAAGCAGTGCGCCTTTCTAAAGATATTATAAAAGATGATTTCTCCTTAGGAATGTTGTTTCCAACAGCAATTGAGACCTGAGAAGTCCATGCCGGTCCCAAGGAATGCACTTATCCCTCTTTGAAGAAGAGTTCAATATGAAAGCCTACTCGAGGACGAGAAAGGCCGTTATGAGGGCGGTTCATGGTAGAAATCCCCTCACCAGTCTCGCAGGGAGATTAAAACCAAGCCACTATGGGTACCATTAGAAATTTGGAGCCAAGGGAGAAAAGTTGAAGAACAAGAGGAATTCCCAAAGAATTTGAATTATGGGAGTTCTAAGGAGTTGTGAAAAATCCAGAGGCTTGAAATAGCTAGGATATTTTTCCAAAGATATCAAGTGAAGATTATATAAAGGAATGGTTAAGTAACAGTAGTGTTCGTGGGGAAGTACAAAGGGTTTCAGCAAATGAATGGTTGCTTAAAATGGCACAAGTTTCGAGTAGGGGCGTGCGACGGTGGCGGCTGTTGAATCATTATTTACGCCTTGAGTTGCAAGCTCGACAACAATTGAAGGGGGCACTGTTTGGGTTAATATTTAGACTGTGGACTTAAAAGAAAGAAAGCCAAAAAGAACTAAAAAAATGAGACTTGCTCGAGGCCTAGCACCAAGCTCATCCATCCATCTCAATGACAATATGACGGCCCCTCATTAATGCAAAGGTTAGGTGCTTACAAGGGAAGTGACAACCGATGGAATTCAACCTACTTTCAACCCAAAAACACTTTCTGAATAGCAGAACATGTAAAAAAGGTGATGACTCACTGAAGTGTTTTCGGGCAAAGCTTGCAACAGCCAAGATCATTGCCCATAAAAAGGAAAACAGGGCCCAGAGACAAGGACACTTAACCAATTAAAGAAACAAACATAGAAACTCTACTTTCAAGCCAGATTTACATCTAAAAGCTGTAATCAGCCCAGATCTCAATCCTTTTCAGGATCATTCCCTTCAAAGCCATCTTTTGTCTAGTTTAAAGCTCTACTATCACCCCTAGTGGCGTAGTATTGATTCTCTCGTGTAAACTTGCTTGTCATCCATCCATTCCAAACACACAACCTTTTGTAATCACAAAGAGAAGAGATTGCAAGACGTTCAACCTTGCCCGACTCTCTTTGTTTCATTTTTCCATTAGTAGATCTGGTATTATGATGTATTCTACAATATATATTTAAGTTATTTCTAGCCTTTTGGTGATCAGAAGCTACATTGGTCCTCAAATCCGGTTCACTTAGTGGTTTTATTATCATAAAAGATGAATGGGAATTACACCGATAACTTAAGCCAAATGTGGACTTTCACCCTTTAAAGCATACAAGATATTAAACTAAAAATCTTTGGTCTCAAGGCACAGAAAAGAACTTAATGTAGACTTAACCCATCTACGATAATATTTTGATAACAAGAAATCAAAATAACTTGGGCCGCAAGTAATTGACTTAAACACACTTGTTCTACATCTGTCATACTGAGATGGCAGTGGCACGCCTAAGCACTTAGCTAGTTTTGATTGTGAGCCTCAAGGCCTACATACCTAAGGCCCTACAAAGGCACCTTTCAAAGCTAACTTTGTTCTCCACATGCAGCCTCTCAGCAAGAAAGAGCTCGACAACCAACCAAAGTGCCAACTCCTCGAGGAACTGTGTGCTTAAGCCAGAGACATTTCCCAGTGAAATTCCTACCTAAACAGCTCTAAAATAGAAAGTATACTAAAGGAAGATATTTGGGAATTTCGTAGAGAATGGAAAAGATCAAGAAGGTAGATTGAACTTCTATGAGCGGATGTGTGGGGTTTATTGACGCCTATGTGAACTTGGTTTGCAAAGCTGCAAAACAATAGAAACATTAGTAGAAAGATCATCTGTCTCGAGAATCACCAATGCAACTGCAAGAACAATTACTACAACAATAACATGAGTCGCCTTAACATTAACAACAATAACAACAATTTATTCCATCTTCAATCCCAAATGAAATTCTTATTCCTAGACCTCATCCTGCTATAATTCCTCTACATCGCTTGATAAGAAGTTTGGCTAGGCCGTCTTCTACTTTCGTTGGAGTTGGGGGGTTCTTTTTCTACAGCTGTGGTCGTTGTTGAACGATCAATCCTGCCTCCTATATTCATCAAGCTCGCTTAGGATTGCATTGCACTTCTTGCTAATGCTAGTGGACTTCACAACACGGAACATGCTTAAGTGTTGCTCCGAGCAGTCGTTATTCTGACAGACTTTAGAGAAGTTCGCTTGTCCTTCAAGGACTTTATCATGAATTCCATGAAAGTCGATATGTGGTTATCCTTTTCTTCATTTCTTTTTTGGTGAAACTTAGTTTTCTACATGCTTGCGCAATTCTCTTACACTTGTAACAAATAGGCTTTTGTATGGACGAAAGCGGTTCTCCTAAGCCAACAGAGAAAATTCGCTAGCTCGAAGTGGCCTACAAAGAAGGCAAGGCCTAATTCGAGAGACAATTGTATGAGAGGTCTGCAGAGCTAGTGAGAGTGTTTGTGAACCAGTTGATTGCAACGGAGGCCCACAAGGTGGAAATGAACAAGCTGATTGATCAAGCTACCTCTGAGGAGATTAAGGCAAAAGACCTTAAGGCTTTGTTATTCAAGTTCATCGAGGAATTATGGATATAGTAAGAGTCGAGGAGGAATAAACATTGGAGAAAGACATAGCCGAGGCAGAGTGGGTGTTGGTAGCAGAACAAAGTTCCTAGGATACGGATGCGCCATTCTCTAATTAGAATTAAAGATATTAAGCCGCTAGCCGGAGTTGAAGGAGAATGCGCATGCTGAAGCACTTTGGCAAACAAAGGACGAGAATGAGATGGAGCTAGCAGAGATTCATTCAACTTTCCAGGAAGCATCAAATTAAGATACTTCAAGTGCTACGATTGAGGGTATGTTATCGGCTATGCATGGTATGAGCATAAGGATGGTTAAGATACTCACCCTATAATGTTCAAAGTGCAAAATGCCATATTTCCTGTCACTTGGAGGATGAAATCTCATAATTGGAATTCCGATGATACTGGGTTCAGCTTCGATCTTGGGGAAGATCTGAAAGTCATGCCATCTGTCAATACAATGCCCCAGAAGACCAAGTTGCCTCGATGAAAGGAAAAGTTGTTGTTGTGGAGACCAACTCGGATGGAGGACCACCGTCGTAGGTTTTACTTTCAGTGTTTTTTAGACAATTTTCTGCCAAGAAGGGCACTTGTCTCTTCCAAAAAATGAACACTTTGCCCGAGTCACGAGACTTAGGCTGCTTTTGAATTTATATTTAATCTCACTAGATTTCCTACATATTATTTCTTTTGTTAAGTAGTTATACTCGTATCTTTAAGCATGTTAGAGTATATTACTTAGGACTTTCCTTTTTTTTGCTTTCACGTTGTGGAATATAGTTCAATCAGACAATCTTTCTAAAGTAGACTAACTATGGAGTAGTAAGTAACAGAGAGAAACACTAGTAAGCTTGTAGGCCGGAACAAAGCTCTAAGATGCCCTTATTCGAAAAAAATATTACCTCCCAAACTTTGTGTTTATAAAGATCTGCACTGCAATAATCAGAGTAACACCTTACTCCGAACTTGCTTTAATGCATTGATTGAATTAAGGATGAGAAAATGATGGGTGTACTTGGAATGGTCTCTGGTTCTTAGTGTAGTTATGAACTTCTTCTTTTCATCATTGTTTGTTCACCTTGACCTATTTTGAGTTTATGGATTTTAATAGTTGCAATGTGCTACCTAGAAAGGGATTCCTTCTGAGTTCGAACTATGTGTTCATCCCTAGTGAATCTTAAACAAAATTTCATTAGGAACTTGGTCGCTTACATGTGGGTCGGGAACACCTTTGGAATCCTTTTGTCATACCCTATGCATTGTACCTAGGCGATTTTGATCGGACTACACAAAGCTAGCTTAGTTAAGGCACTTCCACGTATTGGAGCTCCACTGGAATAAAATTCCTCTTGAGAATTTCTTAGTCTGGATGCCTCATTTGAAACTACATTAAGCACATGGTGCCGCATAATGCACTTGACTTAGTATGCTGGTCCAGGATAGAAGTAATCGTACTTGAGATCAGAGTTTAGAGCCACCACTTGGATCATTTTCAGATCACTCATTCGATTATTCCCTTGAATGGTATATAGCCCAGGTTTGAAAAACTCACAACCCTTAGGTTGTATAATTTTTTGGAAGTCGAATGGTGTGTTGAAACTTCTAGATCATAAGGCCATGTTTCAGTGTCCATAATGCGCTTGTCGTGACCACGCTTAATACAGCTCGAGCCTCTTAAGCTGCTAATCAGAACACCATGTAATGGGCTATTGGAGACTCCTCTGGCACTAACACTTGGAATTTTTGGATTTGCAATTATGAAAAGTTTCAAAGCAGTGTTATTTAGAATATTGGGATATTTCTTATATTGCAAAATAGAAAAAGGAACGAAGAAACGAACAAAAGTTGCGAAATAATCAAACTTAAATTCTTATTAATAAGCAATAATCTAATTGTCAACAATCATATTATATGGATTACAAAATATGATTTAAATAGATAATCTCTTTAGCATTATATTTATTCTAAAATTTGGGATGAAGTCCGAGGGTGCATTTTGCTCACCATCTCAAGTGGTGATAATGCTCATTTTAAAGTTTGACATTTGTATCTATTCACTACAAAAAATTTAAAATTTAAATATTAACAATAATAAATAAGATAGTGAGCATTGCTATCGTGAGAAGTTTTGTAGTGTAATTTATCTTTTCGTAATAAAAATAGGAGATAAAAAACCAAGAAAAGCATGTTTCAGTTTTGATTTTGAAAATTTTGTTATTCCTTAAGCGGAACCTCCCAGAAGAAAGTCCCTCGAGCTGGATTTCCTGCAGCCATTTCCTCCAACCAACAGCCCCCGCCCCCCTTTTCAAACTTTTCCACTATAAAGTTTCAATCTTTTCTCTGTTCGCCTGGTAAAGATTTTCTTGGATGCTTTCTAGTTGGCTTCTACCTCGAAATCCCATTGTGGGTCTTCTTTTATGCAACTGAATTGAACTTATTCCCAAACTGGGTTTGCTCTGCTTTAATGTTTTTTCATTTACTTTGAGGATTTAACCATGAAATTTACAGCCTTTAGATTATTGGGTAGTTCGGTTTTGGTAAAATATATGATGGGTTGCCTTTGATTCTATCTGGGTTTGCGTGATTTTTTCAGATTAAGTGTTGGGTCTGCAAAAATACTTATTGTGGATTGATTGTTCTGCATATTGGTTTCAAGAGGAAAGTGGCACTGAGAAGCTATAGATTGGTGATTAAAGGTTGGAGCTTTAGTCCAATCAGGTAAGTCTCTTATTGGAAATGTAATTTCTAACGTATTGATATTTGGTGTGGTTGATTAATGATAGTATTGAGATATAAACGCAGCAGGAGGGTGCTTCGTTCGTTTCTGCAATTTATATATAAGAAATAATGTCTGACCTAGAGAAGGAAATGCCATTATTCGATTTCGCATGCATACCCTCGAAATCGCCAAGTCAAAATGGTTTCCATCCTTAGAGAAAAGCATCTATTCCTGAGGATATTTAGGTTAGCTTTAGTTCAAGGAATTCTATTTTTGGCTGTTGTGTGTGAGTTTGTGTGTTTATTCTGCATTCATTTCGGCTCAAAGATGTCTGTTCAATTGTAAATTGTGTTAGATGTTAGGCCTTGAAGTTTTAGGACTTTCAAAATTTTTGTGTTTAGTGTGCACCAAGAATTCTAGATTGTAGTGAATACCTTGTTGTTTATGAGCTTACTGTCTGTGTTTTGTCATATATTTACGCTGTAAAGATGATTTAATTGGAGGGGCTGGGGTAATAGTTTAGAATAATTGCTCCATAAGTTTTGTTTTGCTTTCTTAATGTTGAGGCTTTCATCATTGGTAACTTGGTAATGAAGAGTATAATAAAATATGAAAGGGAAAATGGCAGGATATACAATGTGATGCAGTCTGCTAGAAGATTGCATATGGAAATCTGTGTAGATTTTGTGTAGTGTATTACTTATCAATATTATTTGGTTTAGTGTACCTGTGTGTTTGTTTGAGTATTGTGTGCGCTCTCTTTTTCAAGGTCCCTGTATAACTCTATGAACTTCCCATCATTTTTTCTGCATCCTTCATTCCTTCTATTGCGATCTACTCGTGTTAGCTCAATGCAACCACTGAATGTCTAGTCTAGTTTCTTCTGTATCTATTTTATAAAGAACTGCTTTATTGTATCTCAAAAGAAGTAGAAAAAGTAAATGCTTTATCATTAAAGCCACTAATTTCCCTTTCTTAACTGCTTAAGAGATTTCTAATTGAACTAAAGCTTTCTCGATGCTGAAACTAGGCCTTATATACTTATTTTTAAAGGAATATGTGTTGCTAAAGTGCACGTTTGAGGCAATGCCTACTGCGCATCAATGAATTTTGTCTAAAACAACACAGAAATGCTTTGTACCTGGGCGATATAAGAAGCTAGTGAGAGATTTGTTTAAGACTTTTTATCTGACTTTAAGGGAAGAATGTTTTTATGATCAACTCTTACAGTTATTTTTTTATTGAAATTTTGTACGTAACATTTATAGTTGGGCTAAGCTCTTGAAGGTTGGCATCTATGCACCTTCTTTCTTTTATTGAGAATGAGACGTTTTATTGCAAACAAACGGAACAAAATTACAAAACAGAAGCAGTGTTTAAGGAGACCACTACAAAAAAAAAGAAAAAAAAAAAATTCAAAATGATGACTATGAGGCTCTCCCACAACAAAACTAAGAGATAGCAGCTTGCCAGTCAAGCCAAACAGCTGAAAGAGACATGCACCTTCAGTCTTTGCAGACAAAAATTATGAAGTTGAATCAGCTCAGAACCAGTGGGGCCACAGCAGACTCTTCATGACTGGAATCTGATTCCAGTTCATTTCATTTTTTATCTCTATGATCTTCTGAGTTTTCATTGACTGTCTTTTCAAAATTTGCGCATTCTAGAGAAGGCCTGTGCGCGGTGATTTCTTTTGTAGAATATTCTATGTAGCAAGATTAAAGTTTTTCCCTTCCTCACTATTTCAGAAGCAGTGCCAGTGATGAGCGAAGTCCATCACTGCATCCTTTGAAGACTTTTAGAGGGTGAGAAATGGATACATTCAAGTGTTGATTTGGGTTTAAGTCTGATGATGAGAAACCTTACCGAAAAGGGGATTTTACTGTTCTTTTCTTTCTTTTAACACAAAGAAACTTTTAATATGCAGTTGTTTCATTTTTCTTTTTATCTTGTATTTGCTTGGATGGGATGTCCTAGTGACCTTGGGGTTCTTTCTTCAGTTCCGATTTGTTTCTGAATTTGGTCTTTCATAAATTAGGATTTATGGCTATAGAAATTTCCACAAGTTTGAAATTGTAGCTACCATTGCAAATGTGGGTGTGGTTGTGTACCAATGCCAGCAGTCTGTTTTGTTTCAAAGTTTCAGAGTTCGACATAGAAAACTCCTTTATAAGAGGTAAAGCTCCTCTGGGGGGCATAATTCCCCTCTTTCCCTGGTTTCTTGAGCCAAGGTCACCAATGTTTTATTTGTATGTTCTCTAATTTTGTTTTCATCCTTCTTTTACTAATCGGACGAGATCCCTTGAGCCATTGAGTTATTCCTTTAAATCCTTTATCCTGTTCCCCAAAACCTGATTTCTAAACCCTACTATCCATAAATTTTGTATGTATTCATAATTCATGCTATTCAAATGATGGACACAGGTGCCTTGTTTTATTTGTTTAATTTAGGGCATTCTCCACTTCTGGATGGAAGAAATGATGCACATATTACTGTGGTTTATATAACTTACCTTATATTTATGTAAAGAAGTTGACAGCAGAGTTGTAGCTATGGTTCCTGATTTATACCTTCAGTTGCATTTTCGTCTTTGAACTCGAATAGTAGTTTACTCTGATCCTTCAACTTGATCCCAGTTGATGTTGGTCCGTTCCATTAGTTCTGTTAGTTTTTGTGTCCTAAACTATATTTTTGAAGGGCACATTCTTTTTTATCTATGATTAAATAAAACTAAAACTTAATAAAAAATACACCAATCTACCGCTTCTCTTTTCCAGCAACATCCCAACCCCTCAACACTACGTATCCTAGGACCGCCTCTGCCCCTCAACACTCCGTATCCTAGGACTGCCCCCACCCCCACCCCCAACCCACACCTCCCCTTATCACTCTATCTCTCACTTGTTTAATCCTCATTAAGTAACAGAGGCTTCCTGGTTACATCTCTATAATTTTAGTGATTGTTTGATTTGGTTTCCAGCGTCCTATTCTTTTGCCTTGTGATAAGTTGGAATCGGAAAAGAAGTTGTATGGTAAATGACGCAGAGCAAATCTTATTATCTTGTTATAATTTACAAAATTATCCATTAGTTTCATTTTGTTGTGGCTCCATTTAAAGTAAAATAAATTATATGGTTCAGAAATTAACACCATGTTGTATTAAAGCTGAAAGGATTTTGACTATGCAAATTGGGATTTCTAATTTTCTTTATAGCTATATCAGATTAAATTTCCTTGGTATCAGAAAGTGAAAATTGGGTAATATACTTGGGTTCCATAGCCGTTGTGTTGTTTGTCCTGGATTTTAACATTTTGAAGTAAACGGTAGAATTTTCTGGCTTTCTTCTTGGTGTGCAATTATACTCCTATTTGTTCATAACCTTCGTCTGTGCTTCTATGATTCTCATGGAAGTAAGCTGCTTTCTTTCAGGTTATTAGTCCATAAACTTCCTCTGTTGATGATCTTGTGCCTGCTAGTTCCCGTTTCAACATGAACAACTCATTTGGTGATGATTATGTAAGCCTTCGGAACCTTAATGTTTTTATTTTCTACTCAAATAAAATAGGGCAACCTTAAAACATTATGTGCAGGATGAAGCAACTGTTGCAGGATTTGAAGTTTTAAGATCACCCGATGCAAGTTACAACAACGTGTACCCTGGGAATGAAGACGAGGCACGGGATCCACCTCTTGTTCCTCCACATCTGCAACAGACATTACTTAGTTACCCAGCAAGCGCAGACACTGCAGGAACCCTTCCAGCACCGCAAAACGTGACACTCAACCATCTTTACATTGAGAACCGGGAGACCCCACGCTCTGTGGTCGCACTTGGCTTCACTCATCGCTTTCGTTCAAAATTTGTTTCAGTTGTGCTTTACAAACCAGTTCAAAGAAGTGGGACTAACAGCAGTTAGAAATTGAACACTAGAATACACCTACATTAGCGGTGAAAGATACTTATTTCCTCACAGAAGCTTATGAAATTAGGTTTGAGTTCTTCCTATTTCTTTGTAGACTTGATGTATTCTTCGGCGTAGACTCGCTATACTGTGGAGTTTGCTGGTTAGGTTATGATCTCATGCGAGAATTGTTAATTTGAAGTGATTAGGATCATTTGATTGCATTTGTGAATATAAAATGCCTGCTTTATACATAAAAGGAAGCCTTCTCCTTGTATTTGCATATCATATGGTTGAATAATATATGCAACTCTTGCAGGAACATGCATTCAATTGTTGGTAATATATATGTATTTGACCTAAAACTAGAAGCCTCATCTCCCAAGCATATAATTCATTTGTTTTATTCTGTGCTCCAATTGTTTTGGTAATGTCAGTAGTCAACGCCTACTGTCTGTACTTATCCTTGCAAAATGGGGGAAGTAAGAGGATCATTGTAATACATTCATTATGGATGGGTTTCCATTATTAGATTGGTTTTAAATTTTATTAATGATATTATAAACTACTATAATCTACGGGAAGAGGATTCTAATGATATTATAAACTACTATAATCTACGGGAAGATGATTCAAATTTGGTTGCAATAGTATGCACGATGTCCTAGCCCTTGTAAGAGTGCTCTTCTTGTATCATATATATTTTATATTTTTATTAGATATGAATGTTTGAGATGCATTTTGAAAATGCACAAACTGGCTGGTCATGTACTAAGCAAAAGGAATTAAGGATGTGCAAGAAAAATCGTCTGAATCATTCAAACTATCCAAATAAAACCAATTCGAGCGGTTTGTTTTGGTTTTGGTTTTATCCATTTAGTGTAAAACTCAACCAAAACCGAAACCAAACCACTCAAATGGTTTTATTCAAGCGGTTCGAAAATCTGATTATAAATGGATTAAGTTGATCCGGTTCGATTATGATCCAAGTTAATATAGCATATTATTTAAAAAAAATTATTACTTCACAAATATTATACTTGTGTGTAATTGACTTTTTTTTAAGGTAATAAGAATTTATTAAGAAATCATTTAGGACGTATATAGCACAAGCATCTCAACGTAACCAAGAGGTCACACATGTCAAGGGGCACACCACACAATACCAAGAGGTTAGAGAGATTTGTAGCAATACCGATTAGGAGTGATTCTGATTAAGGGAGCTTAGACATAATGATTCGAATTTCGATTAAGGGAGCTTAGATATAATGATTCGAATTTCGAAATAAATGAACATTGATAAAGATTCAAATTTGATGAATATCGTATGTGAATCAAGAAGTGAGATCTGATAATCTAAATACCGTTTGGATCCAGTAGTTAAATTGTAAATGAATCCAAATATGACAATGGCTAACCCGTTTAAGTCTATAATTCCTAGTTAATTAAATTATAAACCATCATCCACCACTATTCTCCTCTTTTTAATTATTCTACCCAATCACAAGCCCTTATTTATCTTGGATAACCTGCATCCGCTTTTCATTTCGTATGTTTGAAGACATCTGTGTGTGTGTGTGTGTGTGTGTGTGTGTGTGTAATGATATAAAAAAGATATAAGTGGAATTATATGTTTCATCATATCAATTCAGATGAAGTGGAATTATTGGATTTATCGATGGAAGACCAACTAACAAAGATATCGGGCAACATTCTTTATCTTTCATTTGTAGGATCTGACAAATCCATGCATGGACTTATCATAGACAGTTCTTATCAAAATACAAAAAAGCTCTTATAATATTCCATGGCCACCAAAACACAATAGTTTTTTCGTATCTCTTAAACAAACAATAAAGGCCACAATTACAGATCCCTCCGACGCATGGCCAACAAATTCCAATAAAACAATACCAAATCGCGTTGTCCAAAGCCCCTTCAGGAAAATAAAAAAAAATAAAAAAAACGACCTCAAAGAACCCTATGAGCAATTGAAAGGTTAAGTATTGCATAATAAATCATATTTTGTGTATCCATCAAACATTTCGGGCAACCGATCGGTAAATGTTTAAAAAAATCGTATAGTTTGCGATCAGAAGCGATGAAACCTTTGACCTGTATCTGGGAATTATAAGTAGGAGTTTAGTGGGCCATAATTGTCCAATAATTCACATTTTGATAATTGTTAGTATACATAATTAGTAAGGCAACTTAATATAAATATTACTTATGTGATGAATTGTAATGGATGTCAAAGGTCATCCATCTCATTAGCCCTTGATTGACTTGCAAATTGCAGAACATGTACATTTTTGCTTAAAATATTTGCATTTTGGTCACCTTAAACTTGCAAGTTGCAATAGATTATTGGTACATGTCAAAATATAAGGCTCACACAGTCACACATATGTTAAACTCTATACTAATCAATAAGTCATCATTGAAACAAAGAACAATTGATATTCATTTACATTAGTGACACAAAATGAGATGAAGCATTATCAGTGCCTAATAACTAGCATGCACGATGATATGTACCCTTCAGTGGATTAACAGTTTAGCAATATGTTATGTCAAAATGTTTGATATGAATATATTTGCCCTATATAAGTAATTTTTTCTATTTTTTGACATGTTCTGACGTCAATTTGAGAAAATTAAAATGTTTGACATCAATATATTTCCTCTATATAAGTAATTTTTTCTATTATTTGACATGTTCTGATGTCAAATTGAGAAAATTAAAATGTTTGACATGAATATATAACCCCTATATAAGTAATTTTTTTTCTATTATTTGACAAGTTCTGACGTCAAATTGAGAAAATTGATTGTCATATCATGTTAACAATTCACATGTTAATAACAAAACAGAGCACAAAGTTGATATTTCCTAGAGATTGAAAATATCTTATTAATAAATATATCACTTAAAAAAATCAACAATTATTGACAGTGAACAATGCGACATTCAGAGTGCCATCAAACTGTATTTGGTTTCTCTCCTGAATTTAGGAGGCTGAGTCTTCTGAACTAAGCATACGGGTCTTTGTATTTTGATTCAATAGCTACAAATAGAAATGCACTCTAAAAATTACAATAATTATAATCGTTAGATCAAAATCCAATGATTCTTGTGCTTTGTTCAGGAGGGCATCCAAATCCCATCAAACTAGAAAAAAATGAGATTAAGAAGTGATGTATCTGTCAACATTGGGCACAAAAATCAACCGGTTGGCAAAAACATTTCCAAAAGTGTCATCAAAGAAGAATAAACTTTGATGTATCTGTCAGAGATTAATTAGCCTAACAGATGAGGAAATCACTACCTAACAAAACGACTAAAAGAATATAGTTGTCATATAGAACAAAAGTAAACACATTCAGAATTAACATGGATGATAATTACGAATATAAAAAAGGTAGCATTATTTACACATTTATTATTATTTTTCATATATTCATCTCAATTTTCTGTCATTAGATCAAATGAATTGAAGAAAAACAATGATAAAAGATTAATAACGGTGTGTGAAAAATAAAAAAAAATGTATGTATACATTAAATATTACTATCCTATAAAAAATAGGGGTTGGCGGTGATGGATGGAAACTTGCATGGCGAGGGCTTAGTTTAATCTTTAAGAATATTCAAGGCTCGAAATTGATGAGTTAAGAATACTGGATACAGTACTTCTTGTAGGTTCTAAAGTGACAAAGAATGCCCTTATTGAATTTGATTGCGTAATACGTAGGTATATGACTTTTTGCATTGATATGTATAAAGTATTACAATATATATATAGTGTTTTATCAAAATATTTATTTAGATAGGAATCTTACACTAATTACAATTAATATATATTGTTACAATTACGAAGATGATTCTGCATTAATTAAAAAGGTTTTATTTACATGATCTTTCTATGTTCTTTTGTAAATAGGGTTACAATTAAGTTCTTCATCCAAAATTAGTCTCGAGCAAACTCATAGTGTTTGCACTACAAGTTGCTGAACAGTTCTATTAACAATCTAAGTGATCTTTGAAGGAGCTTTCGGAAGTAATTTGGTGCTTTTCTAGAAAGCGAAAGAAAATTTTATAATTAATGTGCACTATTAATTTTAAGAATTGTTATTAGCAATCTAAAAATCTCACTTTGCACTTTAAATTTTTTATAATTAGAAAGCGATAGGAAGTTTTATAATTAATGAGCATTATTAATTTTGGGAATTGTTATTAACACCCCAAAAATCTGACTTTGCACTCTAAATTTTCTATAATTAGAAAGAAAAATACACTTGTTAGGAGTGTAGAATGAAATTTTTGAAATACTAATAATAGTTTCTTAATTTTATACAAAATAGTGTTGTGTCTTTGGTTATTTATGAAAACAGAGCCAAATGAGCCCTAATCAGATTATTAATGCATGCAGATGATTGCTTGTACAGTTATTGCCCATGCTACGCAGCATTTCTCAAAGAATCTTTCCTCTTCGTTAAACATAAATGTACAGTAGCACAGGGAACGTGTTATCTGTACACGTCCTCAGTGGTTAAAATTAGTATTGAATTTTTCTAGTTATGTGCCCCTACTTTATAATAACCAGCTAATTGCAAGGTTATGTTTCCCTTGGGATATACGATGAGCCTTTGCCTGTACATATCAGATGCGGCGAATGGATCAGAAAGTATTGAGAATCTCACTCTTGCCTCTTCACAACCCTTCACACGGTCAACTCAAAACCCTCTATAAATCCACACTCCCCCTTTCCACAACACCACAACTCCTCCATTTACTACTCTAAGCAGTTTCTGAGTTCCAAAACTCGATCCAGTTTAAAACTCGAAACTATTCAAAATCCAAACCCCAAAGCCCGAATTCCGAAGCCCCAAAAATGGCAGATTCAGAAGGTGAACCCGGAAGCTCCATGCATGGAGTGACAGGCAGAGAACAAACCTTGTCATTCTCAGTAGCATCACCAATTGTCCCAACAGACACGACAGCCAAATTCGACTTGCCAGTCGATTCAGAGCACAAGGCCAAAGTTTTCAAACTATTCTCTCTGGCCAACCCTCACATGAGGACGTTCCACTTGTCTTGGATCTCCTTCTTCACTTGCTTTATCTCAACATTTGCAGCTGCTCCTCTCGTCCCTATCATCCGAGACAACATAAACCTCACGAAGCAAGACATCGGAAATGCCGGAGTTGCCTCCGTCTCAGGCAGCATATTCTCAAGGCTTGTGATGGGTGCGGTGTGTGATTTGATAGGGCCACGCTACGGCTGTGCGTTCCTAATTATGCTCAGCGCACCCACTGTGTTTTGCATGTCGTTTGTAGCTGACGCTGGGGGTTACATAGCAGTTAGGTTTATGATTGGTTTTTCTCTTGCAACATTTGTGTCGTGCCAATATTGGATGAGCACAATGTTTAATAGTAAGATTATTGGACTGGTTAATGGGACTGCAGCCGGGTGGGGTAACATGGGCGGTGGGGCAACCCAACTCTTGATGCCTTTGGTGTTTGACATCATCGGTAGATGTGGAGCAACTCCTTTTACTGCCTGGAGAATTGCATTCTTCATTCCAGGGTGGTTTCATATCATTACTGGAATCATGGTGTTGACCCTTGGCCAAGACTTGCCTGATGGGAATCTTGGTGCCTTGCAGAAGAAGGGTGAAGTTGCCAAAGATCAATTCTCCAAGGTCAGCTTCTTTTTATTTATTTTTTTATTCACTCACTTTCAAAGACAGAATTTTATATAAGTTGATAACTAATTATATTGATGTCTAATTGATCAATTTCATTACTATTGTTCAGGTATTGTGGTATGCTGTCACAAACTATAGAACGTGGATCTTTGTCCTTCTCTATGGCTACTCCATGGGTGTTGAGTTGTCCATTGATAATGTCATTGCTGAATACTTCTATGACCGGTTAGTTTTTCTTCTTTACTTATTTGTTTTTCATTTTTGGGTAACTATTTTTACCGTATTTAACGTTCTCTTGTCATATATATAATATGTTATGTTACCGTACTTTATTAAATAAATTTAATCAAACTGAGAGTTTGTCAATATAAACGCGTCATATTGTCTGGATAAAAAATAAAGTATCATTTCTCGTTTAATATTTTATTTATCTTTTACTGTGGTAAACTACTTACTAACTCAGTGATATCATGATCATTTTAACAAATATAAGCAGTGTTGATTTCCCACCTGTCAGTTGCATTAATTTCTCTCTTTTACCGCACTAATTACGTTTAATTTGTGTTAATCGAATCAACAGATTTGATCTAAAACTTCACTTAGCCGGCATCATTGCTGCATCATTCGGCATGGCCAACTTTGCGGCTCGTCCCTTTGGTGGGTGGGCATCTGATGTAGCAGGCAGGTACTTTGGAATGAGAGGCAGGTTGTGGACTCTCTGGATTCTCCAAACCCTAGGAGGAGTCTTCTGTATATGTCTCGGCCGAGCCAATTCACTCCCCCTTGCAGTCCTTGCCATGATCCTCTTCTCTATAGGAGCCCAGGCTGCCTGTGGAGCTACCTTTGGCGTCATCCCCTTCCTCTCCCGACGTTCCCTCGGCATCATATCGGGCCTCACCGGAGCAGGTGGGAACTTCGGGTCTGGGTTGACCCAACTAGTGTTCTTCTCGACCTCAGCGTTCTCAACTGCCTCAGGGTTGTCTTGGATGGGGATAATGATTGTGTGCTGTACTCTTCCTGTGACTTTGGTGCACTTCCCACAATGGGGAGGCATGTTCCTTCCAGCGTCCAAAGATGTCGAGAAGTCGACGGAAGAGTTTTACTATGCAGCTGAGTGGAGTGAGGCGGAGAAGCAGAAGGGGTTGCACCAAGGGAGTTTAAAGTTCGCAGAGAATAGCAGGTCTGAGCGTGGTAGGCGAGTTGCGTCTGCTCCAACTCCACCCAACACCACACCTTCCCATGTTTAGTCACATGCATGCATCAATGGGTGCAAGTGAAAAACTCGAATAATCAGAGAGAACTGCTTTTATATATGTGAATGTCGTCTCTATAAAGAAGATCGCATACGAATTGGTACATGTTTCCCTTGTAATGAAAACGGAGGCAGTGACGACTGTGTGCCTCTTTTGAGTTGATCTGTATACTACACACACACACACATATATATAATTTCTTTTTACTTTAAAGTTTTAAGCTTTAATTTGATTTTGTTTAATTCTCTTTATTCCAATTTGGCCAATTTACACATGTGGTTTCTTTTGTTTTTTTTAAATAACGTTCGATAGTAGATCCATTCATTTGAGCTGAAATAAATGAGATACAGGCAAAAGAGCTTGACAATAAAAGACGTTACATGCAGTCTTCGACAAGCAGATCCACAATAAAACTTTTTTTCGTTTTTTGTTTTGGGGGGGGGGGTGTGTGTGTGTGTGTGGGGGGGGGGGGGGGGGGGGGGGGGGTGTGGGTGGGGGGCGTGGGTGTGGGAAGAAATTGCCCAACTACACTGATATGGTCGTTGTGTTGTGCCTTGGCCTGTTCGATAGTGCGGAACCGAGATTCAGATTACAATCTCACCAAAATCACACACAGTTGAACAAAATAAAATACAAGAAATAAAGACACAGAGAAATTTGCGAGGTTCGGCAAAAAACTGTCTACGTCCCTGGAGAGATATTGCTCTTCACTATGAGAATAACAGTACAAGTATCCATGAGTTAAATCGACATAACCCAATCCCATATCCCTTGTACACCCACTCACAGAATTTTCCCAAGAGCCTCACTCTACCCCAAGAGTTCTTTCACTAGAATACATTTCACTCTAGCTCTCTTGATTTTCTCTCAACCCATGTTCAACCTTTTCATGGGAGAGCCGAATGCTCTCCCCCTTGGATGCTCTCTTTCACTCTTCACAAAGGCATAACCAAATGCCTTAATATAAACAAAAGGCCCCGCCTTCTCTCTCTCCTCTTCTCTCTTTCGGCTCATCACACAAGGCCAATTCTTTGCCTTTGTAAAAGCCACAAATCAAGGGCTAGACATCATAATGATGTCCCCCTTTTTCTTTGTCCCTTTCTTTAGCCGAAAGTAGCTAGCACTCCACATGGTTGAAATGAAATTGTTGCCAACTCATAATATGAGCCAATCACAACAATCTCCACCTTGGCGAATACACCATGCAAAAATCCTTGCACCCATCACCAAAGCCCGTTGGCCTTACGTACCAGCATGCACACTCTGAATCCACCTCGTTGGTCCTGTTCCGATTCAGTTACTGCCAATGCATGTGCAGCTGCTGCAAGCTAAAAATCACCATTTAGCTTCAGACAGGATCTCAACACATCCTCGTCTCCTCCAGCAGGTTTTCCTCCTCTTCATTGTCTGCAACCTGGAAACTCGTCAGCGCGCCTATTTCCAGCAACAACCCATCGAGCCAGACAAAATTCCCACACTTCCTCCTACCTCAGGACCTTCTCATCACCTATGAATCCCATAGCTCCACCTGCTGCAAAACCCCTGCAACACTTGAGACTAAACATCACCAGGAGAAGTGTTGCTTCGAGTACCTAGAGGGCATACTCAAAGTCTTCCACCACAAACTTGCTAACCCGGCCTTGCACCCGTAGCACTGTGGACCCTTGCCTCCGGAACCGGATCCGAACCTGCTGTCTCTCTCAGATCCTCTTTCCAATTTTCTTCCACGATTTCAACCTTGAATAGCTTAAGCGGTCTTGTGCCCACCATCATCCTCGGTCTCTTGTGTGTATCATTCCACACCAAAGAAGCTTGCACCTGCTCCAAACTTACTGTTTCTTTCCTTGCAGTAAAGTTTCACAAGGTTCTCGTACAAATCTGAAAGTGAGGTAAGAAGAAAGAGGCCTTTGTCTTCTTCCTCAACATCAACTTTCGCAGTTGATCCAAGCATCCCTAAACACGGCTTCCATTTCTTCAGGCTTCCATTACTCTCCTTTACCAAGAGCAAAACCGCCTCTCCCTTTAAACTGCTCAACTGAAAATTTCATGGTGAACAACAAATCTGGACCTCCAACGAACCAAAGCCCCCAACGATGCTCTGATACCAATTGTTGTGCCTTGGCCTGTTCAATAGTGCGGAACCGAGATTCAGATTACAATCTCACCAAAATCACACACAGTTGAACAAAATAAAATACAAGAAATAAAGACACAGAGAAATTTGCGAGGTTCGGCAAAAAACTGCCTACGTCCCCGGAGAGATATTGCTCTTCACTATGAGAATAACAGTACAAGTATCCATGAGTTAAATCGACATAACCCAATCCCATATCCCTTGTACACCCACTCACAGAATTTTCCCAAGAGCCTCACTCTACCCCAAGAGTTCTTTCACTAGAATACATTTCACTCTAGCTCTCTTGATTTTCTCTCAACCCATGTTCAACCTTTTCATGGGAGAGCCGAATGCTCTCCCCCTTGGATGCTCTCTTTCACTCTTCACAAAGGCATAACCAAATGCCTTAATATAAACAAAAGGCCCCGCCTTCTCTCTCTCCTCTTCTCTCTTTCGGCTCATCACACAAGGCCAATTCTTTGCCTTTGTAAAAGCCACAAATCAAGGGCTAGACATCATAATGATGTCCCCCTTTTTCTTTGTCCCTTTCTTTAGCCGAAAGTAGCTAGCACTCCACATGGTTGAAATGAAATTGTTGCCAACTCATAATATGAGCCAATCACAACACGTTGAGGGTTGGTCTTCTTCTTTTTTACAAAATGTAGTATAAAAAGATGGTGTCCCTAGCATTTTTTTTTTCCTTAAAACATAATAGTTTCATTAGAAGAAAATGATTTCAAAATGCATTTAATGAAGAAGTAGATTTGTTAACAGTAATGAGCTCCAGCTCAAGCATCTGAGATTGAAGAAGGAGAGAAGTGGGGAAAATAGAGAGACAGATAGAATCAAACTTAAGAAGCTTTCATTACAAGATGACCAATGAATTGTACAATATAGTTTTTATAGAAACCTTTCGCATTACAATACTACCCTTAACCAATCTAATCCTTTTATTAACTAACTCAACTAACACAATTTTTATAAGTGTCATGTGCCTGTTAAGATTCACATAAATTTCCAATGTTTGATCACTTTCAAAATTTCAAATGTGTAGACTTCATAACAAAATGGTACTCATGTTATCACAAAGTTAGTTTAAGAAAATTGGAGATTTAGAGAGCGTAAATTATAGATGCGTGAAATGTGAATATGTTCCTACAAAGTTAGCAAACCCGAAATACGTATGTCCGACTAGATGCAATAAACTTGAAATATCGAAAATGCCAAACGCAAGAGACGTGCGCATACTACCACCTCAAATTCCGTAGTCAATTTTAACAAATTAAACTCCAGGACTAGTAAGTTTGCCAAAATTGAAACTAAAAAAACCAAAGTGGTAGATGGTTCAAAACAGAGGGATAAAAGGTATAATTTATCCCTTAATTTTCACATTATTGAAGATGGATTTTCTTATGTTTTTTTTTTTTTTTTTTTTTTATGTCGCCCTGAAAATCTGCATGTGCTGGAACTTTCCAGTTAGAACACTATGTATTATAAATCTGAATTATGAAAGCAAATTACTAAAAAAGAAACTCTGGATATATAGAGGTTTATCGATGCAGATGTCAATGGGCGTTTGTGGTATCCGCACGCGAACTTATCCATACACACATGGGGGAATTTCAGATAGGATATGGAATTTGGAAATTTCTGTCGTTATTGTTAGGGATCCCGCAATATCTTGGAGATCCACAATAGAGATCTTAGTTGTGAAATCTTCGAATCGTTCTAAGACTCACTTTTACTACAATACACATGAGACATGGTTAAGAGTTCTTATTGAGCATATTTGAAGTACATGCAGCTTTTTATCTGCTGTTGAGTCCCAATGACAATCTATGAAAATGTAGAAACCAGACCAAGACATGATACATCAACGAAGTCAACGATAAACATATTGCGCTCGACATCAACTCAGCAGAGCATGAAAAGATTGAAGTCAAGCAATTTGATCCTAGACAATCTTGCTGACCTCTACACTGTGTCACTGTTGAAGTCTACCTTCTAGATGCTTGTCTGAGGAATTGGTATGCTTATCTATCTCATTAGCAATTAATAATGCTTGTAGTTCTCATTTGGAAGTTTTGTCAAACTCAGGGGGAGTATCTAAAAGTATACTCTCTTGATCCTAATATACTATTTTCCCCTACAATTACTAGCATTTTTCCCACTGGATTTTTGCTACTTGACTAGATTTTGACAAGGTACCCATCCTGGGCTAGTCATAAGCTTGTGAGCTTTTCTACTTGCGTCCAGAAGACATTTAGTTTTGACTTAATGCGACTTCCCACTTTTCTCCTTACTATGGGTTTTTATCCCACCTTGGGTTTTACCATAGCAAGGTTTTGTAAGTTTTACCACCTATGCATTTTTTTTGTTTGTTTTGAGACTCGCATCTACTACTTGTGCCTACTAGACAAGACGGCTTCATCAATTGCTTCTAAATTTGCCTAAAGATATGATGCGCCAACTACTTGAGGATTTACACACTCAAGGGGGAGTATTAAGAATATAATTCTAGCAAATGTGTGATTGTGTAAATCATTAGTATACTAAAATATCATTTTTCTTTAAGATTGTATTACTTGCAAGGCAAGGAATCCTCCTTGATTTACTATAAATAAAGATACAAAGACTAAGGAATAGCACGCAAATTTCCTCAAATCTATTCTTCATCCCTCTTTCGCTTTTGCCGTGTCCCCTCTCCCTTTATTCTCTACAATGGGTCATAACAGTTTGGTGATTGTTTATTCAAAAAAAAAAAAATTGAAAATCGAAAATTGAAAGCTACTTTTTTAGAGTTCAAGATTTTGGTTTTCATTTTACATTTGCTGAAACTAAAAGACTAAAAACCAAAAATGTTATAAAACGGGACGTAAAAATTGAAAATTAAAACAATAAAGTAACGGACCTTAAAATCTTCTGATTTGTGTCCATCTAAAACATTAAAAAAGGATGTTTCGATGTGTTATAAGATCTTAACAAACTTATTATGAGAAGTAAAAGCATTTGTCTGCATCATATAGAATAAAAGCACACGCTATTAGCCAATTACACCGCCTCCATTTTCAGTACAAAGAAACTATATATATGCCCTAATTTAACTCATTATGTATTGTACCACCTTATAATAGAGTTGAAATTCATATTTGTAAAACTCACTTTGTATGAGTTACAAATATGATTAATTATGATGGTCCAAATAAAAGTATTCATTGTTATTGTGTGTTTCACACTTGCATGTCGATCTTTCTCTTTGTTGACTAAACATAGGAAGGTGTGGTGTTGGGTGGAGTTGGAGCAGACGCAACTCGCCTACCACGCTCAGACCTGCTATTCTCTGCGAACTTTAAACTCCCTTGGTGCAACCCCTTCTGCTTCTCCGCCTCACTCCACTCAGCTGCATAGTAAAACTCTTCCGTCGACTTCTCGACATCTTTGGACGCTGGAAGGAACATGCCTCCCCATTGTGGGAAGTGCACCAAAGTCACAGGAAGAGTACAGCACACAATCATTACCCCCATCCAAGACAACCCTGAGGCAGTTGAGAACGCTGAGGTCGAGAAGAACACTAGTTGGGTCAACCCAGACCCGAAGTTCCCACCTGCTCCGGTGAGGCCCGATATGATGCCGAGGGAACGTCGGGAGATGAAGGGGATGACGCCAAATGTAGCTCCACATGCAGCCTGGGCTCCTATAGAGAAGAGGATCATGGCAAGGACTGCAAGGGGGAGTGAATTGGCTCGGCCGAGACATATACAGAAGACTCCTCCTAGGGTTTGGAGAATCCAGAGAGTCCACAACCTGCCTCTCATTCCAAAGTACCTGCCTGCTACATCAGATGCCCACCCACCAAAGGGACGAGCCGCAAAGTTGGCCATGCCGAATGATGCAGCAATGATGCCGGCTAAGTGAAGTTTTAGATCAAATCTGTTGATTCGATTAACACAAATTAAACGTAATTAGTGCGGTAAAAAAAAAGAAATTAATGCAACTGACAGGTGGGAAATCAACACTGCTTATATTTGTTAAAATGATCATGATATCACTGAGTTAGTAAGTAGTTTACCTCAGTAAAAGATAAATAAAATATTAAACGAGAAATGATACTTTATTTTTTATCCAGACAATATGACGCGTTTATATTGACAAACTCTCAGTTTGATTAAATTTATTTAATAAAGTACGGTAACATAACATATTATATATATGACAAGAGAACGTTAAATACGGTAAAAATAGTTACCCAAAAATGAAAAACAAATAAGTAAAGAAGAAAAACTAACCGGTCATAGAAGTATTCAGCAATGACATTATCAATGGACAACTCAACACCCATGGAGTAGCCATAGAGAAGGACAAAGATCCACGTTCTATAGTTTGTGACAGCATACCACAATACCTGAACAATAGTAATGAAATTGATCAATTAGACATCAATATAATTAGTTATCAACTTATATAAAATTCTGTCTTTGAAAGTGAGTGAATAAAATAAAAAATAAAAAGAAGCTGACCTTGGAGAATTGATCTTTGGCAACTTCACCCTTCTTCTGCAAGGCACCAAGATTCCCATCAGGCAAGTCTTGGCCAAGGGTCAACACCATGATTCCAGTAATGATATGAAACCACCCTGGAATGAAGAATGCAATTCTCCAGGCAGTAAAAGGAGTTGCTCCACATCTACCGATGATGTCAAACACCAAAGGCATCAAGAGTTGGGTTGCCCCACCGCCCATGTTACCCCACCCGGCTGCAGTCCCATTAACCAGTCCAATAATCTTACTATTAAACATTGTGCTCATCCAATATTGGCACGACACAAATGTTGCAAGAGAAAAACCAATCATAAACCTAACTGCTATGTAACCCCCAGCGTCAGCCACAAACGACATGCAAAACACAGTGGGTGCGCTGAGCATAATTAGGAACGCACAGCCGTAGCGTGGCCCTATCAAATCACACACCGCACCCATCACAAGCCTTGAGAATATGCTGCCTGAGACGGAGGCAACTCCGGCATTTCCGATGTCTTGCTTCGTGAGGTTTATGTTGTCTCGGATGATAGGGACGAGTGGAGCAGCTGCAAATGTTGAGATAAAGCAAGTGAAGAAGGAGATCCAAGACAAGTGGAACGTCCTCATGTGAGGGTTGGCCAGAGAGAAAAGTTTGAAAACTTTGGCCTTGTGCTCTGAATCGACTGGCAAGTCGAATTTGGCTGTCGTGTCTGTTGGGACAATTGGCGATGCTACTGAGAATGACAAGGTTTGTTCTCTGCCTGTCACTCCATGCATGGAGCTTCCGGGTTCACCTTCTGAATCTGACATTTTTGGGGCTTCGGAATTCGGGCTTTTGGGGTTTGGATTTTGATGCTGCTTAGAGTACTAAACGGAATTGTGGTGTTGTGTGAGGAAGGTACAAAGGGAATGTGGCATTTATATAAGGCTTGGAGTTGACGTTGTGAAGGGTTGTGAAGGGGCAACGGGCAAGAGTAAGATTCTCCACATTTGTGTGATCCATGTCGCCGCATACGATGATATGAATAGTAAAAGTCTCATCGAATATCCCAAGGGATCACAGTAACCCTTCAAAATTGCAACCAGCTGGTTAACTAACAACTGTCTTGCATATGTATTAGGGACAACCAAGTATTAACTAAGTCAATGAACTCCTAATAATTAATAAGTCGGCTCGGAATTTGCACACATCAATTATATTTTAATATTGTTTGTTTGGAGTAATGCTTGGCTGCATAAATCTAAATTATATATATACAACTAGTAAATGATCCACTTTGATTGGTTAATAATGCAATCTGTAACATTGTACTTTGCCCACTTGTAATCGAAGAATTTGCATGAGTCTTGAAATTGCTCGTCGGAAGCGCATATTGAGGCTATGTTAGATGAGGGATATCCTAAGTAGCAAAGAATTGAGTTAAAGTTAGTAAGAAATGGACCATATAATATAAGATTAGAAGAGATTAGTAATGACCTCTATGAGCATTAGAAATGCATGTGAGATGTATTTGAAAATGACACTTTCCAAGCAGAGATTTGCAAATCTCTCCCACATATATCTTTGTAATGTTTATGGATGGCATAACTAATCACTTTAATCTACAATTTTATGATCCATTTCTTACCAACTTGGATTCATTCCTTCAGACTTAGAAGTCCCTCATCCATATATAGCCTGAGTGAATTCTACAGAGGAGCTCCAAAAAGTGACTGTAGTGAATTCTCTTTAATATCGATTGGATTTATTCGTATGGAATAATCCCTTATTTGCTTTTCCCAAAAAAAAAAAAAAAATCTTTGAAAGTTTGGGATCTACAAAATAAATTAATTTTCTAACACCAGTCCTCTCAAATTTGTCCTGCTGTTAACGCATCATGTATTGATATATTGTTTTGGAGGGTATTAAAGCTACTCACATCCAATTAAAACGTTGGATGATTACAGATAACGTTAAAATTAGTTTTAATGGAAGTGTTACAAATAATGTCAAATGCATTACAAATTTACAATGCAAGTTTTTAATTAATAATTGAGATATTCAGGTTGGTTGACAATTTTTATATATCATAATTAAGACATTTTGCACGTTCTACATCAAATTCCAAAGGGAAGTGATATCCACACACCCCTTTTTACTTCTCACACAACCCTTATTAATTTTTGTCATTTGATTTTCTTCAATTCATTCAATCCGACGATCGGAAATTAAGAGAGTGTGTGAGAAGTAAAAAGGAGTGTGTGGATAGTACACACCATTCCAAATTATATGGTTAATCATGTTTTTTTTTTTTTTAGTACATCTATCTTTTTACACTAAAGGGAGGGGGATTTCTGTTGAGCCACACAATGGGCAGCCTAGCTAATTTGGTATCGAATTCGTCATCCATGAGATTCGAACCTAAGACCTCTCACTTTCAAGTGAAGAGGAATACCACTAGACAGTAGTACTAAGTGGCTATGGTTAATCATATTTTATCTGAGAAGCTAAGACAACTAATGGTAGGACAGTAACATAATCAGTTTTGTATTTTTAAAAAAAATAAATAATGATATTATCTACACTAAGGGTGTGTTTGTTTGACCGGATTAGGGGAGACTGGACTAGACTAGACTAATTGCTAGTGTAGTCCCATGTTTGTTCTGAACAAGGATTAAGTTTAATGAGTTTAGGTAGGACTCGCTCGGATTATAGACTTCGCTAGGAGTTCTTAACGAAGGACCCCAATTTTGGCCGGACTCATAAGCCCTTCTGATAGAGAGAAAACCGCGAGAGAGTCACTCGTCTAAGAACCCCAACGTCGCTCGTCCTACTCGTCACACATCGCTCCCTCATTGCCCTGCTCCCTCATCGTCGTCCTCCTCACCCTCATCTCTATGCCCTCCCTCATCTGCATCTGCTCGCCCTCATCTGCTCTAAGTTGTCTGGTAAACTTCAAATCTTTGATTTATTTCGTCGATTTATTTTGCAGATTGTGATATTACTGAGCTTTATTTGATTTTGTTTTTTTTGGATTTGAGAAAATTTCAATCATAGACCTCTGCACTTGAACAGATTAGGGTTTTGATTTTTAGGTCAAATTGAGATTAGAATTTGGGGTTTTCATATTTCTGTGTGGTTTTTTGTTTTTATGTTCTTGGTTCACGAATCGATGACTGGATTGAGAATGACAAGGATTATTATGAAAGTTAAGCGCTTACCTTGATTTCCTTTTGGTAATTCTCTTTTGGATGTTTATTTGATTTCGTTTTTACACTTCTTATCACATACTGCATCACAAAATCGAAGAAAAAGTACAGCGGTTCATCGTAATTCAAGGTCCAAGTTACTCTAGAACTAGAAGTATTTGTAGGGAGATTCCAAACCCAAAGACCTCTTCCAACCAACATCATGTTAGAAACCATCGGACACTAAGTTTAAGCTATTTAGAGAATGAACCATCAGTAACCGATATATGTATAGTAATCTAACTGGAATATTTCTGTTTACCTGAGAATCTAAAATGCTTTCAAGTTATGGATTTATTTATTTAATTAGTTTTTTTCCCATTGTCTTGTAATTGCCAATTGGTGGCTTTGTTTCATCCGGTTTTGTTCTCTTGAAACTCTTTTGTGGTACAGATCCCATTATTGGTTGCGGAGAAGAGGAGCATAAACGGAAGTGGCCGATACTCAGAACCCAAGGGAAAACAAGTAACAAATGACTCAAAACCCTCGAGACTAGAAGTAAAGGTATAAGTCCTTAACCCATAGATCAATTTTCGACATGGATCTATTGAATGTAGTCATTGGATGTGTGAAAGTCTGCTTTGCATCTTTGTGAATATGACTTCTGTGATATTATAGAAAAACCAAACTGTTTAGGCAATGTAAAAATTCAATTCTACGAAGTTCTATCTATTTGAGCTAAATAACCTTCTTGCTTGAAAATTCAATAGAAATTCTGACAAAATTTCATATAGATATAGTGATTTTCTGGCTGGGGCCTTCCACATGTATGGGCACAATCTAACATAGATTTCTAGGGGTACATGTTACATTTTTAAGTTTGGTACATAAAAGAAAAATTGCGATGCAGGTAATGAAGATATTGTCATATGAAAAGTAAGCGTCATGAAAATCAAATATATGTTTCCAATTTGATTGGTTAACTTTTGTTTTTTATTTGCCTACACTTTTTCAACTTAACCTTGTGACTTGGCAGGTTTTTTTTGGTACAATGGGTTGTTGATGCAGTTAGTTGTTTAAGAATTCTTTGTATACCGTTTCTTTTGATCGATCTAGTTCATTTGATATCACACACAATTGCTTTGTATCATGAATTCTTTGATCTAGTTAATTTGATATAATACTCACTTCATTTTAATCACCCTTAATAACAGTAAATATTACATATATAATGTCCTCATTAATTTTCCTTTTTTTTTTCTTTTTTTTTTTTTTAGTTTGGATCAAATTGATGTATTGACTCTTATTTTGGAAAAACCATAAAATGTGGGAGTGTTCAGGTCAATCGATTCGGAACTCAAGAAAGTGTTCGTCCAAAGGCTTTTAAGCGACAAAGCAAGCGGATGAGTATATTATTTGGTACCTTTTGACATGGATGTATTTTATTAATCGTACAATCTTAGGTTATGGCTTCTAACTTAGCCTTGTACTGTGAAATATTTTGGCTAATGTTAACTAGGATTTTGTAAATTATGGAGATGTACTTTGGAATGCTATACTATAGTTAACTAGCATTTTGTAAAATATTCTGGAGGAAAGTTTAGTGAATGATGTTTTAGAGAGTCAGTCAATGGCAAAGATTGACTTGTGCAATGAAATGATGAAGTAATTGCTCCTCTCTTTCTTTTGCATATTGTTAATAGAGGATGTTGTATACTTACTAGTATATATATGTATATATGTGCTTAATTAGACAAAACAAAAATTCCATAAGCCTGATTATTGTTATTACTAGCTTAGGAATGCATAAATTGTTCATGACTCTTCCTTTTGCATATTGTTACCAGTTTTCTTCAAACTAGTTGGAGCAAGCCAATTTCCTTGTTAGGAATCCAAATGTAGCAATGATCAATGTGCAGCTATCCATTTGTCATTGTGCCTCGCATCATTGTGGTCTTGGGATTGAATGCAATTGTCATGGTATGGACTGAAATTGGCTTATACATACAAGAGCAATTCCAAGTAATTATTTCACAATTGAGTTAAAAACTAAACTTGTCATACATCAATTTTCGTTCTACTCAAATACAAGTATAAACCAACACCTTTAATTTTAATCTACAACTTTAAACCAATGGTGAATTATTAAGAAAAACATCCTAAACCCTGTCGATTGTTGCGAGAACATTTTGTTATATTGATGTTTGGAACAATGCTACTCTTGAATCATGTATGTTTCTTTTGTTCGCAAAAAAATTTGGTTTTTGTATTTTTATTGAGTCTCACTCTCATCCAATATTGTTAATTTTAATAATATCTTTAATATAAAAAAAATAAAAAAATAAAAAAATAAAAAAGCAATTAAAATAGAACAATAAAGTAGTCCTAGTCTGAGCAAACACCAAACTGGTGAACAGTATTTTTCCTGCTTCTTAGTCTGACACTGCACCAAACGTTTCACTAAGCTAGTCTAGCGTAGTCCCTGCAACTAGTCCAGTCCGAGACAGTCTGATGCAACAAACGCACTCTAAAGGCGTGGGGACTAGACTAAGCTCCTCACAATAGGCTAGCAGTAATGTGGTTCAAATTCGCCTTTGGCAAGAATCGAACCTAAAACCTCTCGCTTACAAAGTGAAGATAAATACCACTAAATAGTAGTACTAAGCAGCAATCAATTTTGTATTTAGTTTACTAATTTTCCTCATATGATAGTTCTTGGCTAGGTTGAACTTTAATACCTTAGGTAATAGGATCTGCGAGGATCCATGTTGTAATGTTTTTTTCTACTGAAAAAACTCACTATAAATACAAAAACTAAATTTATGTACTTCGATCATATTTTTTTTTTTTTTGGTTGAAAGTATTTCAATCAAATTAGAAGGATACGAACGAATCACTAATCTGAGACCGAGCTCAGGCCCACCACCACTGAAATTCGAGGATTGGGGTGTTTGTATGATATTACAAATATAAAGGGTCATTACAAAAGTATATATACATCACCCATAACTTGATATATATTGGAAGAAAGCATACTTTTACTTTTCCATGTTTCCTTCCATGTTTACTTTTCCATGTTTCCTTCCATGTTTTATGCTTCCATGTTTCATGCTTTGTTTTTTCTTTTTTTATGTTTTGCTTTTCCTTGTTTTCGGCTCCTCCCGTTTCTTTTCCTTGCTCATTTATATGAGCTTTCCTTGTAATTGGTTTCACACAATTTCACACAATACAAATATAGACATTCAAAATTCAATATGGTATCAGAGCAGTGACCCTAACCGGCCTGTCTCTGTGGTGTTCTCTTGAGAGATTTGTGAGCTTCTTGTCCTTCAATCATGGCTGAAGAAAGCTTAGTAAATTTGGAAGGAGACGGCTTTCATGCTACTCCACCATCAACACACTCAGATATTTGATATCAACCCAAATCAACGTCTTAGTTCTGTCTTGCTAAATGAGTTTAACTATCTTCCATGGGAGAGAGCAGTTTCTCTTGCTCTGGGAGGACGATCAAAGCTTGGTTATGTTAATGGTGCTATTCCAATGCCTGAGACTACCTCACCGGAGTATGATGCTTGGCTATGCAAAGACCAGTTGGTCATGTCGTGGCTACTCAATTCCATGGATCGTAAGATTGCAGAAATTTTTAGCTATGCTGAATCCTCCATGACTCTTTGGAAAAATCTCAAGGAAATGTATGGAAATCAGAACAATGCAGCTAGAGTGTTTCAGTTAAAGAAGGACATTGCTGGTTTGCAACAGGAAGGGAAGCCATTTGTGCAACATCTTGGAAAGCTGACCACTATGTGGAACGAGCTGAATGTGTATCGACCACACACCATCGACGCTGCTGTGCTAACTAAAAGAGCCGAGGAAGACAAAATATTCCAACTCCTAGCAAGCCTGAGCCCTGAATTCGAAGATCTTCGAAGCCATATCCTCATGAATCCCGACCTGCCTTCTTTTTCAAGTGTGTGTGCCACAATTCAAAGAGAAGAGGTTCGAAGGAAAGTCATGACCTTGGACATGAAGGCAAATATACCAGAAGCTAGGGCTTACTTCTCTAACCAAAAACTTGGTGAGGAGAGAGGCTACAAAGGAAAGAAAACTGGCTTAAAATGTAGCCATTGTGATGCTGGTGGGCACTCAAGAGACCGATGCTGGATTCTTCATCCAGAGTTAAAACCAAAGTTTCCTAGGGATAACAAAGGTGTCTCGAAAGGCTCGTACAACCCTTCTTACAAGGCAAATCATGTTGCCACAACTTCTTCTGATGGAGCACTGAAGTTCACCACTAATCCAGCTGCACTGATCAACGAGTTTGCTATGTTTCTTCACAAGAAACAAGGTCTTGGAGATAGTGAAGGACCACTAAATCAGTGTGACAACAATCAAACTGCACTACTAGGACAGTTTGCTGGCTTCCTGGCTGGAAATGAAGGCGTGGTACAAAGGGACATCCCAGGTATCTTACACTCCTTCTCAACTGCTCTCAACATTGGTAATGTGCATGATTATTGGATTATAGATTCTGGAGCCACTGATCATATGACTAACAAGTCTACAAACTTGCATAAATTTGAAAAATTTTCTATTCCATCCCAAGTGTCAGTTGCCAATGGAAAAAATGCTATGGTTGTGGGAAAAGGAAAAATACATTTGATCTCAAGTGATGTCGAGTCTGAGGCTCTTTATGTTCCCTCATTCCCTTTTCAACTTTTATCTGTTAGCAAGATCACAAACTCATTAAATTGTCTTGCCATTTTCTCTCCCAAAAATGTGATCTTTCAGGATGTAGTCACCAAGAAGACGATTGGTGAAGGATTTTTCTTAAATGGTCTCTACTATCTTTCCAAGCATATTCAAGTTCCCAAGGTTTTTCAAGTCACTTCAAGCTTAGCTCAAGAACAACAACTTTGGCACCAACGTCTAGCACATCCTTCTGAAAAAGTTCTATCCACCTTGTTCCCAAATATGTGCAAAGTTACAAGTCCTTGTGATGTTTGTCATTTTTCTAAGTTTACTAGATTACCATTTACTTCCTCTTTGTCTAGGGCTAGTAACCCTTTTGAAATTGTGCATTCCGATGTTTGGGGACCAACTATAGAGTCTTTTGATGGATACAAATATTTTGTAACTTTTGTGGATGATTTCACAAGGATTACTTGGTTGTATCTTTTGAAATTTAAAAGTGAAGTGATGGAAGTTTTTCAAGATTTTCATAGACTTGTGGCCACCCAATTTGCTTCAAAAATTCATATTTTACGATCAGATAACGGCACAGAATATATGTCTCATAACATGTCACACTACTTGAGCACGCATGGTATATTACACCAAACAAGCTGTGTTGGAACACCTCAACAAAATGGGGTGGCCGAGAGGAAGAATAGAGATCTACTTGAGAAGACTAGAGCTCTTATGTTTCACATGAATGTGCCTAAGAAGTTTTGGTCTCAAGGAGTCCTTACTGCGGCATATCTCATCAATAGATTGCCTAGTAAAGTGTTGAATTTTAAATCACCTTATGAGGTCTTGAAAAATAGAAAGATCAACTTTTCCCATTTGAGAGTCTTTGGGTGTACATGCTTTGTTCACATTCAAACTCAAAATCGTGATAAGCTAGACCCAAGGGCTGCCAAATGTGTCTTTCTAGGTTATTCATCTACCCAAAAAGGTTACAAGTGCTATAATTCAACAACTAGAAAAATGGTTGTTTCAAGGGATGTTAAATTTGAAGAACATGTTCCTTACTTTTCACAATCATTGGATTACTCTAGACAGGGGGAGCATTTGATGGACTTATTTCCTTTTCCATATCCAAACGGAGAAGATGCAACATGCACTCCTAGTGATCATGTGCCGGATGATGTTAACCTTCACTCGGTGGAACATCTTGAAGATGAAAACCCTTCCTCATCAGAGATTCACACTGCACCCTCCAGTGATCCTTCCAACCATGATGTTGTTCAAATACCTGTAGTTCAATCTCCTACAGTTCGTCGCAATCCTGCACGAGAGAGGAAACTTCCCTCCAAGTTGCATGATTATGTGACCTACACTGCCAGGTATCCCGTGACTGGTGTTATTGATTATAGCAAAGTCTCATCTTCTTTTGCTACATTCCTAAGTGCCATTAATGAAGCTCGAGAACCTCAAAGTTTTCAAGAAGCCAATCTTTACAGTGAGTGGAGAAATGCTATGGCAGAGGAGCTTCAAGCCCTCCATGAAAATAACACATGGACTATAGTGAAACTTCCAAAAGGAAAGAAGGCAGTGGGGAGTCGTTGGGTGTACAAAACTAAGTTTCATTCAGATGGCACAATCGAAAGGAATAAGGCTCGCTTGGTTGCTCGAGGTTTTACACAAACCTATGGCGTCGATTATAAAGAGACATTTGCTCCGGTGGCAAAAATGAACAATGTTAGAGTATTGTTGTCGGTTGCAATTAACAATGCATGGCCTCTCTTTCAAATGGAAGTTAAAAATGCTTTCCTGCATGGTGAACTTGAAGAAGAGGTTTACATGAAGCTACCCCCAGGTCATCCTCAACCAAACAATCCAGAAATGGTGTGCAAACTCCATAAATCCATTTATGGTCTCAAGCAAAGTCCACGTGCATGGTATGCCAAGCTCAGTCATGTTCTGGAAAGGGTTGGTTTTTGTCGAAGTATTGCGGATTCTTCCCTATTTGTTCGTTCCAGCTTAGTGGGTAAACTAGTTGTGCTCATTTATGTTGATGATCTAATTGTGACAGGTGATAATATGTCAGAGATTAATGCTCTTAAACAGTATCTCAACAACAAGTTTGCTATCAAGGATCTTGGCACTCTCAAATACTTTCTGGGCATCGAGATGGCACACTCTCACAAGGGTTTCTTCCTCAACCAACGCAAGTATGTCATGGATCTTCTTCACGAAGCAAAAATGACAGATTGCAAGCCTGCTCGTACCCCCTTGGATAGCAACTTGAAGCTAAAAACTCACAGTGATCCAGTTCCCAATTTAAGTTACTATCAAATAATGGTTGGCAAACTCATTTATCTGACTATCACACGTCCTGATATATCATATGCTATCAGCATTGTTAGCCAGTTTATGCACTCTCCAAGCATGGATCATTTGAAGATTGTTCATCGTGTGCTACGTTATCTTAAGGGTTCCATTGGTAGAGGAATTCTTATGCGCAACAATAGTCACACTCAGATCTCAGGCTATACCGATGCTGACTGGGCAGGCAATTCTCTCGATCGCAAGTCTACCACTGGGTTTTGTACGTTTGTGGGAGGCAACCTAGTTACCTGGAAAAGCAAGAAACAAAGTGTTGTTGCACGCTCTAGTGCAGAGGCAGAGTATCGTGCTATGACGTCCACTGCTTGTGAACTTATTTGGCTCAAAAGCCTTCTGTTGACTTTAGGTTTTCCTCATCAACAACCCATGTCCCTACACTGTGATAATCAGGCCGCGATGCACATTGCATCGAATCCTGTATTCCATGAGCGAACTAAACATATTGAAGTTGATTGTCACTACGTCAGAAATCAAGTTCAGTCCAAGGTGATCGACACTCACTACACGCGCAGTCATGATCAACTTGCGGATATTTTCACAAAAGGATTACCCTCTGCTGATTTTCAACGTCTTTTGTTCAAGCTTGGATCAATTAATCCCCTTGATCCAGCTTGAGGGGGAGTATTGGAAGAAAGCATACTTTTACTTTTCCATGTTTCCTTCCATGTTTACTTTTCCATGTTTCCTTCCATGTTTTATGCTTCCATGTTTCATGCTTTGTTTTTTCTTTTTTTATGTTTTGCTTTTCCTTGTTTTCGGCTCCTCCCGTTTCTTTTCCTTGCTCATTTATATGAGCTTTCCTTGTAATTGGTTTCACACAATTTCACACAATACAAATATAGACATTCAAAATTCAATAATATACAAGGCATTCAGCAGTTGAAGAATACAAAACAAAGAAAACACTTAAATCTTCCGAAGTATAAGCCTACAAGCCGAATTTTCTTCTACATATCGCAGTCTCCTCTATTCAAAGCACAAATATGGTTAGAGCAAAACTATCTTTCCACGGCCATTGCAGGCAAGGCATGATCGTGCAGAAGAGCACTTTGTGCAGTAGCTCCATTTCTTTGGAAGCCTGATACCATTTAGGAAGAACTTACGCATGAATCAAATTAGGACAAGAGAGAAAAGAAGGGCAATGGAGAAGGAATGTGAGAGAAACACAAAAGAAAGTGTACCCTGCTGTGTATCGAGTGGCCATATTCTTAGAAGCCAATCTTGCCCTCTCAGCACTTTCGTCTGAGAGTTTCTTGAGTACAAAGCCTTCACCTTTGCATTCAGGACATATCCCAGAACCACGACAGGCTTCACATATTTTCATAGGAACCTGCACTTCTGAAAAGGAGTTCATATGGATAGATAGCTCAGGCACATGAAAATAGATGTGACACGGTCATAATTACCCTCTTAGAACTTTCGTCGGCACACAGTTGAATTATTACATGTTCTGTCAATGCCGTTCTTTAAAGGAAACAAATTTGTCTTTGTAAATTATTAGTTAGCTGGAAGTAATGCTCTGATTGTTGTTTTATAATTAAGTACATGCCTCTGCTTCCTCAGAAGCTTTGGTTCTCTTCGCAAGAATCGTAGCTGCTGTACCAACAACTGCAGCAGCAATTGCTATTGAAGCCACTGTTTCAGGTAGAGCAGAATATACCAAGGACGATGGTCTTCTTCTTTGCTCTTGCGGCTTTACGTTGACTGAAGAACAAAAGTCACGATCCAATCAATAAAGTACACTATATCAGAAGAAAAATCATTGCACTTAAATCTGTTAGTAAAGGAGAATCCTAACCAAACACTAAGTACCAAATTAAGTGGCATGCATTGCAACTTGAATTGTACAAAGAGAACGTTAAGGTGTTAGATTAAGGAATAAAACTTATACTTCGCCTGATAGAAACAAGGGGAAGAATGAAATTGAAACATGAACCCAGATATTTTCACGCGTATTGCTGTTGTTTATTGGGAAGCAGAGCACAAAGTTTTAAGTTTGAAACAATGAAACGAAAGAGATGGAAGCACATCAAGCTCAATGAAAATATGGAAGAACATGAATTCTCAATACGATCAAGCAATGTTGAAGAAATCAAGATACTAACTTCGTCTCAAAATCAAGATACTAACTTGCTATAAGCTTTATCATCATACGATTCTCGCTTAGACTAAGTAAACAAACCTAACGCTGAAGAAATCTCATTATGGTTGAAACCGTACGATAAAGAACGGCATAAATTCAAGGATTCCCAACCATACAGGAGTATTTAAGGGATTTTTAGAGCAAAGTTCTAGTCCACGAAACCTTTGAAGGACTAGTGCCCTGTTCTTTTTTAGCCAAAAGAAAAATGGACTAGTGATCAGAAACTAGAATCTTGATCCTCAATATTATGACAAAGAACAAACAGATGGAGATGTCCTATGTTACTATTTGCAAAGTTTCAGTTACACTTACAGAAGCTCCGATTGTGCAGATTTCGTGTTTTAAAATATAGCTTACCAGCATCAAATCCAGACAAAAGAAGATAATGCTGTAAAATTAATGATAATTCATTGTTTACCATCCCTAACTTTAAATTAACAGATTATATCAGTTGTTCCGAAACCCAATAGAACTGGAAAGGAAGATTACTCAAAACTGTAGAAACCGGCACACGCTTAGGTAATAAAAATCTTCAACACGGCACATTGCTAGACAACAATGTACAGAATTCTCCGTTGGTTTCTGCATAAGATTTTTCAGTGTCAGTTGTGTCATGAGTGGACAGAAGGAGCTATTGCGGCTTATGGTCTGACGCGGTTTGGTCCTCACATTGTTAGATGCTCCCCCTCCCAGTGGTGAGCAACTGATTATTGAGGATTTATTAGGTGTTGCTAATCCTCGCTTAAATCAGATCCACCCAATACTAATACAGGGAACCCACACGATACAAGTGAGTGCTTCAGTGCAAAGAGAAATCAACCAAACATTGAATGAAAAACCAAGTTCTTACACAAATGGTAGAACCTAATTATGGACTGCTTTCACATGTTTCAGGCTCCACCTTGCTTCCTACCAGCCACACTAAAGTTCACCTAAATTCTAATCTCACCATCTTGCTACCCCAACCCCATCTTACATTTTGCACTCCCCGTCTACTTAAAGACCGCGTTTCTCAATAGAATCCCTAAACTCATATCAGTACAGGAAGCAAATACTTCACCCATCAAAAGCAAGTTACTGAGAAGAAGCACTTATGCTCTCAGAGAAAAGCTGCTCAACTTAATTTCACCCCCCACCAAACCAACCAAGAAGCACAACCCAGAAAGATCAATTCACTCAGTTTCTTTAACCAACATTAGTTCTAAGTGTCCCCATTTATTGGCATCCCCTCAACAATAACTTGTATGAAAAAAATTCTGTAGAAAAAAAGGACCATCTTTTATGTTGGTTTTAATTAGGAAAACCCCTTACAACAGCAACCAGCTTCCTCCATAAAGATTATAAATGGTATGGGTATTGGTGGAATAACCAAATCATTGGAACTCACTTTCCTAATCACTCACAAATGCAGAATAAATCCCACAGTAATGTCAATCTTTTGTGGGCGCTCTCCATTCATGGCTTGCCTCATTTTTATTATTTCTTGACGTTTACTTATCAACTTTTTCTTTTACAACAGAGCGGTATCTAAACTATTTTAATCTACATGAGAGCAAACACACTACTCTAATCAACTGATCTAACCTACGTCTGCCAGTTGCTTACCAACCGTCAATGCCTAAGATTAAAATTGTAAAGCAAATCAATAATCAACAACTTCACTTTCTATATAATTAACACATGCATAAATTGGGAAGATATGCAGGTGCACAATAAATACATACATAAAGCTTGGAAATGATGCTTGAAATTAATAAAATTTGGGATATCTTAGGAAGGGAAGAAAATGATATTTTGCCCACAGCTAGCTCCATCATTTACTGTGTGTTATCGAGTAAGGCAAAATAAGATTGTCGTTCCGTTATCTTAACTGCTGGGTCTGGTCTTTATTTGGCCTTGGTTGTGAACACAATTTCAGAAATGCCATTTTCATTTTGGGGCTCAAAATGTGCATTTATTTATGGTCGGAAATTGGTGAAAATGGGACATTTGTGACTTAGGCCTTAGTTTGGTATTGTTGTCATTTTAAAAAGAATTACTTATGTTGTGATGTGACAATAAATAACTGTAAAATAAAGTTGTTGAGTGTTTAGTAAACTTTTCTATAAAAATGTTGTGAATATATTAAATGATTACAAATGATATGGTATTGAATGTGATATAATAATTGTTAAAGAGAATAATGTATGGGCAAAGATTGTAATTCTATAAAATATGCAGGGTATACTTATCATTTAAAATTTCATTAAATGGGCACTGTTCACTGTGAGAAAAAAAAATAAAAAAAAAAACACTCTTTTTTTTTTACCATACTTCTGCTTTTCTATACTTTTATGATGTCATTAATAGCACCTTTTTTTTTTTTTTTTTTACCAATCACATTTGATGTTTCAGATTTTTTAATAAGCTACCACAATCCTAAATTAGCTCTTAATCATAAGGAGTCGTTTGATAATCATTTCAATGTTTAAATTTTAATTTTAAGTTTCTACATTTGAGTTTTGATTTTAACAAAAATGGTAATTATTTCAGTTTTTGTTTATGTAGAACTTCGTATATGGTTTGAGGTCATAAAGGTCATAATAAAAGCGCACGTGACAAAGAGTATGTAGCATTTTTCAGAGCTAGGATGAGCTTGTGATAAAAATTGTCTGCTAGTGTAGTCCCAAGGTCATGAATCATGATGAAGATTATGGGGCCTAAAACGTGTTTGCAATCAATAAGAGTTATGGATGCCAAATTTTAGAACGGGAATGTCATGCATGTTTTTTGACCCAGAATCGATGAATGAGAAAGGAAAAAAAAACAGAAAGCATGGATAGATTTCCAAATTTTAAATTTAACTTTGGAATCAGTATGTTTTTTTTTTTTTTTTTTTTCGAAAAATGACAATTTGAATTGGTTGCTGAACAAGTTTTCAAACAAGTGATAAGAGTTATAACATTTACAAACCTTCTATTTGGCTATTTACCGTGAGCAAACGTATTAATGACGTATTCACGACGTCCTTCGTGTTTGTTGTGCTCTAAATATCTAATATTGGTAGTTGCGCAGATATTCCCATGGGACGTGTGACTCAATCAACTTGAATCTCATACATTAAGGATCAGTTTACTAATCCGTAATTAAAAGGGGAGGAATTGAATTGATGAGGAATTAAATTAATAAGGGTTTGGAATGGGGAGGAGTTGGAATTGGATTCATGTAGTAGCTCTTTACTAAAGTTTTCTATAATCGGAATAAAAATAGTATTGATTTCGTTTAAGTTGTTTATTAATTTACCGAAATCGGAATATAATCCAATACTAAAATGCCCTATCCAGAATATATATATATATATATATATATATATATATATATAAAATAAATTGAATTATTATTTATGTACTAATTAATAAAAAATTATTTATTAAAAGAGTGAAAATAAATAAAATAAAAAATAAAGAAACCCTAACCAATATTATCCTTTTCTCTTTCGTCAAAAAAAAAAACAAAATCTCATCCTTCTGTTCATAGAAACCCACTCCTCATCGCCACTGTAACTCTCTCTCTCTCTCTCTCTCTCTCTCTCTCTCTGTCTCAATCCATTGCATTATGATTTCAAGATTATCTGTTTCAAGTTCTCGGCATCTCATGGCAAGTGGATTTGGGTTGGGTTGATGATATGTAGTGGTTGCGGTGATTAGGGAAGGAGTGGCACTGGACAAGGGCGTTGGGCAGCAGAGGATGGATTTCCATTGGTAATGCAAAGGGTAGTGTTGGAATTTTCAAAATAAAGTGAGGGTATAATTGGTTGAAGATTCACATTCCGGATTCCCCATAACACTTGGAATTGGATTACTAACTATATCTAAGGAATCCAATTCCTCCAATATAAGGAATTGAATTCCAAAATTTGTGTGGGCCCCGCTGCTATTTTCAATGTTTAGTAAACCCCGGAGTACTCCGCAATCGAAATTCAATTCTACATTTTCATTCCAATTACAAATATGTAAACACGCCCTAAATAGTTTCGACCACAAAACAAAAACAAAAAGAACGTCATACATTTTTAGATTTCAAAAAAATGTTTCTACTTCTGAAACATGGAATACTCCACATGCACACGGTGTGATTGCATGCATGCATACGTAACCTCATCTGTTTTATGGGTTGTAAAAGTTTAAACTCTAGATGTTCGAGTTTAAAGCTCATTTCATGCCCCGTATTTTATCATCGAAACTCTTGTTTTAGTTGCGGGTAAGAAAAGATGCCTGTAATACTATTAAAATAATGTTACTCTAGCTTTATTGAGTATAATATGTCCTACTGTATTGATACCATTAATTAAGAGATTTAACTTTTATGTGAAATGTAGTTGCTGATATCTGCTATTCTCAAACCAACTAATTTTGTAATCGACAGCAAAACCAAACCCACCCAACTCTTCCGGGAATGGCATTTTGCCATGATAGTCGAATTAAAAGTTGTAACTCATGATTGCAGCATGTACATTCATTCTTTCTTTCATAACTTACATTAGTGTCTTAACTGATAAAATACATAATTTCTTCCCACTTGTTTCATAAATCTGATATGAATATTAGGCATTAGCATTTTGTTGTTTGGGAGGCAATTTTAATATGGTGGTGGATAAAAATCCTAATTATCTTCACCAAGAAAGTAGTTGGCCTATTTTCTGTTTTAATTATTGTTTTATTTAATAGTTGATTGCTTATGGGTAGATGATGTTAATGAGATCCTTTAGAAGAGTGAGTAATTTGCTCATTGCTGCCTTTCTACTTGCATACTCTTGGAGAGATTTTTTAACACGTCCAGAATACAGGGCAGGATACTACATGTTATTATACAATTAGAGGAATACTTAAAAAAAAAAAAAAAAAATTCCTCTCATTGTATAATAACATATGGTGTACTACCCTGTGTTTCGGGCACACTAAAAAATCTCTTCATCCCATGTGTGTACCACCGTATCCACAAAATTTGGAATTAACGAAGCCATTTGTTTCCTTAATCATCATGAGAAGTTAAACTCTTGATATACACAAAATTAACAGAGGGAGATTTGAATTCGAAACCTCAGATTCAAGAAATAATGTTCTTAACCAACTAAGCTATCAGTGCCTTGCAAACTCAACTCATTTTAATGTATTTGAATCAAGCCTCAAGCTCACTGGCATATGTTATGCCCGAAGTACTATATACAATGATAATTTGAATTAGTGACATACCTTTTAATTTGTTTGAGTATGCATTGAATTCAAATCTAACCTAAAATTAGGAAGAAATATCATATCCAAATTGTTATTAATCTCATATCTCTTATATATTTTGTTAAATTCATATTCATCTTTCATTATGCTCGTCATTACCGAATAACAAAAGGTAAGTGCACAGCCAAATACTTATTAAATCCTGAAGTGATTGGGCTTCTTTGAAGTTTCCCTTTCACCAGAAAGAAGTGGTCACTTAGCACCTCCAGCTCTCGATCAAAATTTTCAATTTTTAATTTTTTTGGTGGGAAACATTAGGTTAGTTTGGAGAAAAATAATGAAGGATATTAAGAAACCGAGTGCAAACCGTGCTATGACAGAAAACTCACGGACATCCTCCTTCCTGCACAGTCTAAAGAAGCATGTACCAACCACAACCCCAACACTAATATTACAAAGACAATGAGCTGTGCAACCTCCTGCATTGTTCAGCTACTCACGAGCTTATTTAAGACCCCTTTCCAATTCCCCCCTCCTTATATAAACCTCTCAAAACTTCCATATACTTCAAACCCTCACAAACCAGGAAAAATAAAAACTCAAAACATATTCCAGATATGTCTACCTATCTTCTCCCCGTTGGACTCTTATGTTCCTTACTCTTGTTGTCTGGTTTTGACATCTCTATGGCTGCAAGAAACATCCCATCTAGCGCTCCGAGCACGATGGTGAGGCCTCTGGTTACTGAAGGACGAGATCGCTACGTGAGCATGAAGCCTCGGGACTTGAATCCCAAACAAGAAGTTTTTCATGGGAGGGAAGTGAAGGGTTGCTTGCCGAAAGGGTTTACGCATGCATCGGCTCCTAGCCGGTTTGTGAACTATCACGCACTTGGCTCAGGGTGTTCTTCTGCTAAGGGTTCCAAGAAACCTTGATGCCGGAAAGGTATTCAATGGGTGCTTTGTATATGATTTTGGCATTTATGCGTGGTGGATTTGAATGGGGAATAAGTGTTATTGTATATGCCGGTTATACATAACATTGTCGCTCACAGTATGTATGTGAGTCTCACTATTTTATAGTGGATCAAACATTGTATGTTGTGAGAATATAATCGGCACATACAATAATTCTTGAAAGGAGATGGACCGAGAAAGTTATGAATTTAAAACTTAGTTTTGGGTCGTGATGACAAAATGAGAGAAGTGTTGATTTATTTATTTTTTTTTCTCAAAAATTCATTTGTGTGAGTTTAATTTGTTACGTTTTTCTTCACCTAGGTGGGTGATGGTTGCATTTATCTTATATATATGTATGAAGTTTTTTAACCAATGCTTCTCCAATGTGTGATTCTTTCTTTTTCTTTTGCTTTTGAATACATCTCTCCTTAGTCTCCTATATGACTAATATAATCATGGAATGCCAAATGGAAATACTTCATATGAAATTTGAAGAAATAGTAATTAATTATTTTGGCTATTAAATTCCCGTAATTTATTTATGAAGTGTAAAGGAAGATAGAGGCCAAATTAAATTGGAAGTTGAGGGCAGTAAAAACCTGGCCTAGCTTAACATTTGCTGAGTAATTCACCAACCAAAATAACTACACTCCTGCGATCGCGACATATGAGTTTCATCAAGTTTTCATTTGTCCATTTACTCATTTATCCATTTTGCAACTAATACAGGCCTTTGAAAAAAAGAGAAATGCTAAGGAGAATCTCAAAAGTGAAACTTTTCATGGATTCTATATCATATTATATTTTTAGCACAATTTGTTATAATATCAGCACAAAAATTGACGTTAATTAAAGAGGTAGAATAGAATCCATATAGAGAGTTACACTTTAGAAGAATTCTTTTAGCATTTCTCTTGAAAAAATGAGATGAAAAAACGAAGCCCTCCATCCAGTTTGGGTGTTACTTTCTTTTCCCGTGAAAATCAGACAAATATATCCCCACTAACAATTCAGTCTTCAGAATGTAATGAGAAATCAAGCCAATAACTAGATCTAATTTAGAGAATAATTGAAAAGCTAAGGGTCTGTTCGGCAATCACTTTATAGATAACATCTAAATTATCTGTCTAGTAGAGATAGAATCCATAATATAAGTAGGGCAATTGAAGAAATGAATAACGAAAATATAAAACAAAAGACACAAATAAAAACCCATTTTAAATTTCAATGTTTAGTTTTCATTTTTCCGTCCCCCTCACAATACTTCTTCATCTCTTTCCTCATTATGAAATTGTAGCAATAGTCCTTCAATTTTAATTAAATTGAAGCAATGGTCCCTCAACTAAAAATCCATTACCATTGGTCTCTCAACTCATCAAAATATGCAGCTATTGTTTTTTTCGTCAACTTTGTCAAAATTTTGTCAAAACGAGTTATGTTGGAATGACCATTCCTACAATTGGGATCCCTCAACTTATCAAAACATGTAGTTATGGTCATTTTCGTCAACTTCCAGAATTTTGTCAAAATTAGTTTATGTTGGAAGGACCATTGCTACAATTGGATTAAAGTTGAAGGATTATTTGTCCAGTTTGATTAAAGTTGAGGGCCCAATGGTAATGAATTTTTAGTTGAGGGACCATAGCTACACGTTTTGATGAGTTGATGGACCAATAGTAATGGATTTTTAGTTTAGGGACCATTGCTCCAATTGAGTTAAAGTTGAGGAACAATTGCTACGATTTACTCTTTTTCATATCTCAAGCATAAATAGTGAAGGTAAAAAATCAAAAGCAAAATGATTGTTTATATTGACCCATGCTGAAAAATAAAATCACAGTCGAAATATCTAACTATTTAGAGAAAGGCCCTTTGACCTAAAGCAATGTTTGGATGAAGAATTTAAGATTTCCAAGAAATTCTAAAATAATGGAATTTGAAATGTTAGAAATTTATTTTCTAAAATTCATGAAATTTTTTTTTTTTTTAGGTACCTAAAAGAATAAAGAAATACAAATACGGGGTTTAATGTCACATCCCGGGCTCAACTCTGTCGTAGCACGATATTATCCACTTTAGACCTCAATCACGCTCTCACGGTTTTGTTTCTGGAAACTCACACAAGAACTTCCCAGTGGGTCACCTATCTTGGGAATGCTCATGCCCGAACTCGCTGAATTTCGGAGTTATGATGGAATCCGAAACCAGTAAGGCCCCAAAAAGCCTCGTGCTAGGTAGAGATGGGAATATACATATAAGGCTTACAGGATCTACTCCCCTGGGCGATCTAGGATGTTACAATCCACCCCCTTAGGGGCCCAACGTCCTCTAATGAACTCCCAAAAAGCCTCGTGCTAGGTAGAGATGGGAATATACATATAAGACTTAGAGGATCCACTCCCCTAGACGATGTGGAATGTTACATTTAATATGTATCTAGAGTCATTAATATATATATATATATATATGTGAGAAATAATTGTTAGGAAATTTACTAGTGCAGGTGGAGCTGATGGTGACGACAAGGGAGATGACAATATATGATGGTGGTGGTGGTGGTGGCGACGGCGGCAGCAACAACAGTGATGATGGTAAGTGGTGGTGATGGTGGTATAGGTGGTGGTGGATACAGAGGCAATGATGGTGGGGGCAGGCAGCGGCATTGGCGATGTTAAGTAGTGGTGAAAGTGACGGTGATGATGGTGTGTCGTCGGCAACAGTGACAATGATGGTGAGCGATGGTGGCAGAGTCGATGGTGATGGTGGGTGGTTGTGGTAGGAGTGGTGACGATGGTAAATAATGGTGGTGGTGGTGGTGGTTATAGTGGGTAGTGCTGGGAGATAATGATGGCTACCCATAGTTGAGTTTTTTCATTTTTTTTATACACCCATGAAAATTCAAAATAACAACTATTTATGTGCAATTTAAACTTACTAATTGAAGGTCCCACATTCTATTTATTGCCCACCTAAAAATTTTAAATTTCTATACTTACAAAATCCTAAAAAGAGAATAAAGATATTAGCGCATGTTAATTTGTAAATCCCTACTTTTATCCAATTTTCAAGTTTATATCCCTCATCCATACCGAGGGTAAATTTTGTTTCCAATTCCTTCACAAGCCAAAGATGGAAAAGCAATAAAATAACGTTTTCTAGTCTCTTTCCCAACATCATCCTAACTAGCGTTCATCCAATACAGAACGTAGCTACTTAAAGATAACAAATCCCATGAACAAAGTAGTTAGCCTTTTCCAATCCATCCATCGATCGATAAAAATACGATTAACAGCGTAATAAAATTAAAAACATCATACAAAAACCCACAAACTCTTTAGTACATAAAAGACTTGAGAGTCATAACTGTGGAAAGAAAAGCCTTCCCAAGGGTGATAACAGGAGCCGACAAAGGCATCTCGTTAGACAGAAATGCCTTGGGAACCATGCATATATAAATACTAACCATACAAATCGTCTTCATCAGCCGCACCAGCAGAAGTTGCGAATGCATCAGAACCAGTTGTCCCAGTTTGTGTATTTTCAGTAAACTTAAACTCAGTTCCAAAACCCCTGGACTGCTGCAAGGTCTGAGCAAAGGCCTGGTATTTGCGTATATCAGCATCGCTGACACTCCTACGAGCATATTTCATCGACTCCTCGAAATGAGCAGCTTTAATCTCCGCCACTTCATCATCAATGTCCTCATCCATAGAATCTGGATTCTCTGCTCTCCTTCTCTCCCGCTCAATATCCTGCAAACACACCAAATCTTAATGATATATAGATCTAGTGCAGAATTTGACGGCCCGTTTGGTATTCTATTTAAGTTCCACTTTTTTTAACTCAAAAACAAGTTTTGAGTCACAAGTTCAAGATTCTTGTTTGATAGTCCACTTCTCAAAAACTGAACTCAAAAAATAACTGAAAAGCTTTGTTGTTGAACACACAAAAAGTTTGTTTTAAAACTTTTTGAAACTTTTTAGAGATCTCTCTCTCTCTCTCTCTCCCCTCACTTGAATCCCCCAAAGCCATCACCTCCACCCCTCCCTCCCATGGGCGAGATTAATTGACCGCGGCAAACGGCCACTGGCAATGGTGGCGCACTGGATTAGAGGTTGCTGGACTTCAGATCTGAAATCAGAGACCAAACAGGCATCCCTTGCGGAGTCGGGGGTGACTGGTCAGGGTTTATGGAGTCAAGGGAACGGCCACCGAACTGGGCAGCACGGAAGTGGAGGGAGGCGGTTGTCGGGGACTCAAAAGAGATGATATGATAGAATTTTTGAGAAGTTTGAGTAGTTAAAAAATTTAAATCAAACAGGTCCTAACTTTAGAATGTCTACATGCAGTAAATATCAAGCCAAGTCTACGAGGTCCAAACTTTCGGTATGCAAACAAGAAAGGTTCTTGCATGCTTCAGCAAATGAAACGACATACCAGTCATTCCCTGTCTGCATAAAGAAAATATTGCCATATAAAGTCCCCACCAGCTACAACCCAAAGAGAGGAACAGAACAAGATCCGACATGCAAAGGTTTGAAAATCAAATTGGGATCCAAACCAAATTAACAGCTCTGAACAAGCAGAGCTTGCAATTTCCAGAACTCACTTGCATAAGCAGAGTTTGTAATTTCCAGGACTCACAACACTGAAGTTTGCACTTCATATTTGATCAATTTTACACCAACTAAATCTTAAAAGTCCAACCAAGACTACATGCGATCCTTTTATTTTTCTTCCTCTATTGTTGGTGAGATCATGCGAATTTAAGTTATCAAAAATCACTACTAGTCTATATGTGCATCAATGGGAAGCTAAAGTTACTAAACATTTGAAGAACTAGAATGACAAATGAGGACGTACCTTTTCTATATTCTCTCTTATGGCATACTTGCATGACCGCTGGCAGATCTCTGTGATATCGGCCCCACTAAAGCCCTGTGTATATCTAGCCAGTGCTCTCAGATCAACATCCTTTGAAACAGGTGATTTTCTCAAGCAGGATTTAAATATTTGGAAACGTGATTCTTCATCTGGAAGAGGAATGTAAATCAATTGGTCAAGCCGGCCAGGGCGTAGGAGTGCTGGGTCAATGATGTCAGGTCGGTTTGTGGCCCCAATAATGAAAACAGTCTTTTTTGCTGACATGCCATCCATTTCAGTCAGGAGTTGGTTAAGAACACGATCAGCAGCACCACCTGCATCCCCAGAACTGCTTCCCCTCTGCAACAATCAGTGGAAAGTAAAATGAAGACCAACAAACCAAAAGGAAAATAACGACAAGAATTAAATCAATTCACTTAGCTAATTAACTTTCAGCAACTCAAATTAAAAGGCAATTAGAACCAAATTTCATACTTCAGGTAGCTTTAATTTATACAAAATTTTATGTGAATAGATAATAGTAAATAAAAGTTAATCTGATCAGGAAACAGACCTGCGTAGCAATAGAATCAAGCTCATCAAAGAAAAGGACACACGGTGCAGATGATCGAGCCTTGTCAAAGATTTCTCGCACATTGGCTTCACTCTCACCAAACCACATGGTTAGCAGTTCAGGGCCCTTAATACTGATGAAGTTAGCTTGACATTCATTTGCAATCGCCTTGGCCAAAAGAGTTTTCCCACATCCTGGGGGCCCGTAGAAAAGTACTCCTTTAGAAGGTGACATGCCAAATTTCTCAAACTTCTCCGGGTGCTCAACAGGATATTGAACGGTCTTTTAAGCAAACAAGGCAGGAATTAGAAAGAGTTAGCTGTAAGCACTGCAGATAAAAAATTACAAGATATGAACATAATAGCAATAAATAAAGATTATTACCTCTTGTAACTCCCGCTTAACATTCTCAAGGCCTCCAATATCCTCCCAACTGACATTAGGAACTTCGACAACCTGCACCACATCAAAGTTGAAACAAAGATTTTAAAAAAAAATATTTTGAAAAATAAAATTTTCATATATATAAAGAGAGGACTCTGTCATATCTCGAAGATATAAATCAACAGTTCTATACATTAGACAGGATCCAAGCGAAAGAATCACTCACTGTTTCACGCAAAGCAGATGGATTGCTTGTTCCAAGAGCAGTCTGGAAGTGCTCGTTTGTAACAGCCATTGAATTAAGTATCTCCGCATCAATGGATTCGTCTTCCAAGTCTATCACATCCATCTTCTCCCTAATACATTGCAGAGCAGCTTCAGTGCAGAGAGCAGCAAGGTCAGCACCAACATACCCATGAGTATCCTTGGAAATCCTCTCTAGATCAACCTGTACAGCAGGAAGCATCATTTAGAACACCTGAATAGAGATAAATAATGAAAATGGAAACCAAATTGGCATTTAAGTGAGAAACTTTGACAAACTGTAGTGCCAGCTCTGAAAAAATATCCAGATACTTCGTACTTATAGAATGGGCCATCTAACCTAAGCTTCAGTAAGCTCAGATAATGTGTCTAACTTGAAGTTTTAATAATTTTAACTTAAGATTTCACCACCTTGATTAACCAGATCTGTTTATACTTGGGAACCAAAGCAGTCACAATGTATTCCAGATACAGCAAATGTTTTACCTTAGTAAAAACTTGGTGAATAAAGAAGAGGTTCAACTTACATCATCAGAGAGTTTCATGTTCTTTGTGTGTATGCGGAGAACTTCAAGGCGCCCCACTTCATCAGGAACACCAATGTCTATCTCCCTGTCAAACCTACCAAACCTTCTCAAAGCCGCGTCAATACTGTTTGGACGATTTGTAGCACCAATAACGATAACATGGGCTCGAGATTTCAGTCCATCCATCAGAGTCAAAAGCTGGGAGACAATCCTCCTTTCAACTTCACCATGTGTCTTCTCCCGCTTAGGAGCAATTGAGTCTAGCTCATCGATAAAGATAATGGATGGAGCATTCTTCTCCGCTTCTTCAAATGCCTTTCTGAGATTGCTCTCACTCTCTCCAGCCAATTTTGACATAATCTCTGGTCCGTTAATGCAAAAGAAAAAAGCACCAGTTTCATTGGCAACAGCTCTGGCTATTAATGTCTTTCCTGATCCCGGGGGTCCATAAAGTAGAATTCCTTTCGGAGGTTTAACACCAATTGATTTGAAGAGTTGGGGATGCCTTAGTGGAAGCTCTACTAGTTCACGGATTTGAGCCATCTGCTTCCGAACACCACCCACGTCATCATAACCAACTTCATCCAACCTTTCCTCATCCTCCCTTTTCACGGGTTCCCCCTCACAGAAGATCTCCGTGTCAGGGGAAACCACACAATATTCTCCTGGGTCAGTTTCAATGACCTTGAACTCTACACTTCTCATTCCTCCTCTGACAAGGAACAGATCTCCTTTCCTCACAGGGCGATAAGCTTCCAAGAAGTAAGCTGCAAACCAAACAAGGGGATAGCGCAAGCCAAGTTTTAGTGTCCAAGTCTCAAGAAAAAATCTAAAAAACTTCAATCCAATACAAAATGGCAGACAGCATGCTGAGGTAGTCCAAATCATTTGGCATCAAACTTATACGAAATGGAGTGAACAGTTAAATGGAGTAGGAAGCAATCCTAATAAACACTAACCATTAATGTAGATGTAACATAAACGCTTATAAAAGGCTACCAAGAGGAACAAAAAAAAAAAAAACAAGAAAAGCACACTAATCTGTTCCTAGAGCAACAATCACCACAATGACCCTGGGAAAGTCAAATGTAGGTGGTCTTGGATGGGCCTGAATAAACAAGTACAACACAGAGATAAATATTTTAAAAGTAAAAAAAATGACCACCAAAGAGGTCAACAACTCACGTTTCAAAAAGGCATCAAAGAGATTTCCTGTAACTCCTTCAATAGAGTCATCAATAGGCAAAATGTGAACACGCTTCCCATACTTAACATCAGGGCATTGATGTACAGACACAACATCTCCAAGTCGAACCCTTAAATTTGACCTGACAACCTTGTTCATCCTGATTCTTGGCTCTTCACAGGTGTCATCAGCAAGTGCAATGCAGATTGTGTCTTTTCGTTTCTTCCCCTGAAAACCCAATCGCAAATAATAAAAATACATATATGACGTAAATCAGAACCTCCGAAAATTAAAAAAAAAAAAAACAGCGTCATAAAAATAAAGTATGACAGAAAAACACTTGGGTCTTGCTCCGTTGATAAAATCCACGTAACGAATATCTATTTGCATCAGGATGCTACCTAACAGGTCCCAAACAAGTAAAACCGATAACTTTCCACCTTTTATTAATTCTAACTTAAACTTCCAAAGCAATGAATACAGAACAACCGAATTCTGGGTTTGAACTATAATTGCAATTTCTACCACAATTCACGATCTAAAGTAACTTGCTTCATAGAAATACAGATTATGAAACAAAAAGAAAAAAATTGCCCTAAAACCTCATCCCAACAAAACCCTGGCGTGAAATTTTAATTTTCAAATTTTTTTACAAGCTACCCTAAATCTTATTTTTCCGATTAGATTGAAATAAAGCAGTACCTTGATGAGGATAGTGTCACCGCGGAAAAGCTGGAGCTTTTCCATGGTTTCAGGATGCATTGAAACGACGGAGTTATCGTCGTTTAGAGCTTCATCAACGACGAGACGGTTCGGCGACTTTTTCCGCTCCAAAATTGCCGTCGAGAAGTCCTTCTTCTTCCTGCAAAACGATGAAATCCCCAATCAGAATTTCAAAAATTTACGAAAATAAAACGGAAAAGAAAAACTTCGATATATGAAATTTGTGGAAAATGAAAACAAAATTAATGGCAGCGGGTTGACTCACGAGTCGGACGATTCGGCCGGGTGAGCCATGGTTGGAGAATTTCAGAGATCAGGAACTATGGTAGACGGAGGGGGAGAGAGAGAGAGAGAGATGGAGTGTGTGGGAGGATTATCTTTCAGGGTCTGAGTTTTTATGGGGGATGACTTGTTTGGCAGGAAATTCGGAGAAATATTTCTCACTAGTGGGACTGTTTGGTTATATGGAGAGGCAGTAACCGGAATTGGAATTGGAAACCGGGACAGAGTAATTAGAAACTTCCAAACTTAGCTCATCTCCAATTATTTAAAAAAGAAAAGAAAAATAGAGTTATTTAAGGCTTAAAGTTCAAAATTTAGGAAGAGGAACCTCTCCTGATCCATTTTGTGGGGATCCTAGGGATCTTTACATCCTAACCGTTCATCGTACATTGTGCGGTCTGTTTTTGTCAGGTATTATTTGTGTTTAATTTTAAATTAAAAAAATTCAAATGATTTCTAGTTGCACAATGCACGATAAATGACTAAGAAGTGAGGATCTCTAGGATCCTATAATTTGGATCCAGATGGGTTCCAAATCCCAAAATTAAACCTCAAAATGTTAGTTTATTGGAAAACGAGCAAAAGTTAAAATTTCCAAATCGAGTCTGAATTTCACGAATGCATTTTAGAGTTACTAAATTTGACTCGGAAGCTAAAAGTGTGTTGTCTCCTCATGTGGTACCACAGAATAAACCAAATTCATCTTTATCCTTATTTGTGGCAATCTTAACTTAAAAAGAAAAGCAATTAAAATTTTAATTTTCTTTTGGTTTTAGTATTAAGAAAATTACAAAGTAATGATGAATCTCACATATAGATTATTCCGTTATAGAGTATTACTTTAGAATAGTTTTATTGTACCATAAGTGTTGTCACGAATCACCATGGAGTGGAATGATGATTTAATTGGACAAAAATACCAGAAGTTTTGATTAGTAGTTATTAGGGTTACCTGCCTCTCCTGCTTTGATTCAAACGATATTCTACCCTAATTTAAATTACAAGAAGAGTTATTTGAATTTTAGCGCAGATGGAAGTACATTGCTCTAGACGACTTGACTACTACCAGTCCCAAGTCTGCAAACAACAAGATTACTCCCCTCACTCATGCGTACCGAACTTTTTCGACTGTAATAATCTAGTCCTCATTAATTGAAGAATAATACTATTCACACTCCTTTTTTGCCTCCCACACTCTTGTTAAATTTTAACCACTGATCTTCTTCAATTCACTCGATTTGATGGCTAGAAATCGAGAAGAGTGTGTAAGGCGTAAAAATAGGTGTGTATAGCATCGGCCTAATTGAAATGAAAATCAGGCATGAAATGCAGATCTCAGGTCTGTAAGCATTCAAAATAACAAGGAGTTGGCAACAAAAGAATAATCGGCAAAAGCACCCTAAAACGTGCACTTTCTCATTCATAGACGATAAAGGTACATGCCAAAGACTGCATGAAGTTACAAAAATGTGATGGCTGAAATACAACACTAATGGCCAGTGGCAACTTCATTCATCTTGCACTGTTTGTATCCTGATTACACTTCAAAATCTTACGTATATACTTTTTTTCACCTACACGAAAGTACAGTGAAACAAAGACAAGAACACGATACCCGACAGCCATTAGAAACAAGATCAGTAAATTTTCCCACTTGGAATTGCTGTCGGGGGAGATGTCATATGCGTTACTAAGTGCTTGATACCCGGATATGGTCCTTACCTGCCCAACTGGAAAGGATGTCCCTACGTACTCATTCTCCAACAGTCCCTGTAACAGGAAGGTAATAGTTACGAATGTTCAGTTAAAAAAAACATATTAAAATTAACCAACTAGTTCCAAAACATCACTCCGGCATGCTTTGTTTTCCCTTCCCAAATTCGAGAAATTTGAAACTAAGCCAGGTTGCTCAACAATTGTTTTTCAGCGTTGTTATGCAGCAAGGAAGAAAATACATGGGACTAAGTAAATCCTCTTGCCTGTATAGAGTATGTATGGAAAGCTAAATAGGATACTGGATATTTCCACACTGGTCCAGGCAAAGCATTTCGAATTCTGAAATAGCCCGCGGATAGCATCATTACCACCTGAAATTCCATATGTATTCAATGTAAGATTAGGGAAGGATAGGAAACTGATTATAACGTTATAACACCGCCAATCTTGATCAGAAAAGCAAAATTACAATTTATATCACGGACATTCATTGATATGATACCTGAGACAATTTTATTGCACACCATGCCATAAAACACAACTGCGACGTATTTTATGATTTGGTTTCACAGTTTAGTTTATCCAAGCCCATACCAAATTTAATGATCTTTGATCAGGAAAAAGCAGTATGATTTACCATGCGGAAAAATGTAAAAGTTCCAGTTTGTTCGCAGATGACTTCAAGTACATTATTTCGTTGAGATAGAGGAACTTACTTGTATGCATATCAGAGTGAGGGTGCTCCAGAAAACATCTTGCCATAAAGAAACAACCACCAGCATTATCCCATCATTTACTAAGAGGCACATGAAGAAATTCAGCATGAAGTACATCAACAAGCTAAACTCATCATGCAATCCTATAAGGAAATAGAAGACGACACTTGATGGGATGGAGATGAGAAACAGGAACGGGATGCTAGAGAGAAGCTGTCCACATAAAAAGACTAGTGCCCCCAAATGGTGGTTCGATTCTTCACTGGCATATATCTACAGTATCCATAATCAGTTTATTAGAAGAATCACGGAAACAATGAACCTAACTAATTACAGTTTTTACAAGAATGTCCTATCATTTCCTTGAGAAGACCAGCTACTCAACTGGCAATACTAATACCTTATCATCATCGCAAATAAATGAAATGTCTTTAACACCGCCGAAGTTTAAACTGAGAGATAATTTTGGATCTCTAAATCTTGGGTTCTTTCAAGAAAAAACTTAATACCAGCATAACTCATATAATTAATCTACCAATGTTGCCACTATATTAATCATAACCAGGCAAACTTTCACACTACTTTAAGTCAAAATCTAAGACATGAATCAATCAGGATTACCTTGATTTCTTTGATATATGCAGGTACTCCAGAAATGCTTAGCAGTGCAGTAAACGAAATAAATACAAATATCGCTGCAACTTTTGTCTGCATATAAAAGGTTTAACATTATTTAGAATATATCACATGCTCCAGCAGCGTTTGCTAGTGCAGTACAGAACAAAAATAAACATTGCTGCAACTCAACTTGACTGCATGCGAGAGTAAAAATTTTGAAAGAAGTGTTAAATTAAGAAAGTGGCATTCATAAAGGAGAACTGAAAACAATTTCCGAAATATGCAATCGACTTTTATTTTATTTTCTCGGTGATTGAAAAAAGTGATGCCAAGTAACTCACCACAACTGAAGACAAAGAATGCCCTGAGCCAGAAAATACTGTTCCAACGGAGAGTGTAAAAATCATATAAAGAACAAGACGAAGCCAGTAGTATTTCCAATCCCTTGACATTATTAATAACGATCTCCAAGTTAAAACTGCTATCCGTGTAGCAGCTCCAGCCCTTCCCTTGCTTTTAAGTACCAGACCTTCCTATAGAAGCATATGCACATCAGAAGTTAACAAAGATTACAGAACCCAATATATATGCCAATATGTAAGCATAACCAAATTATGGAACACCATATGGAAAACAGGAAACTTCCAATATAAAACAGAAATCACAGCTGCATATCAAATTTTTACCTTATCTGTGAGTCTCAGTATCATAGTTTCAACTGCAGCAGCATCTGCTGATGTTTTATAAGTTGCTTCAAGGGTGCGTATTGCCACAGCAGTATCCATGTTCACCGATGAAAAATCTCCGTTGTCATCCTGTCATCACGTTGTAGTTCATGCAAAGCATATGTTAAACAAAGTGAATATCCCACTAAAGTCTAAGACATATTGGACCACAGTTATTATGGTGAATTCATAACAAACTATTGTCAGCCAATCTTCCACTTTTAAGTCAAAATAAAAACATACAGTCCAACAATTTTGAAACTTCTCAAAAGGAAAATTATAATGTACGAATTTAAGGCGTAGAATTAGGAAAACTGCAGCATCCTGTACTTACCTGCCAATTTTTGCATGTTGAAATGATCTTGTCGAAATCTGTATTTATTGCCCGTAAAAAGTGATCTGACGGACTTTGCATAATTGGACAAGGAAATCCAGCATTTGAGAAGTGCTGAATCAACATAAAGTGTATGTTAGCAGTTATCTATAATTCTCCAATTAGCTCCCAAAAACATAAAAGAACAAAAAATAAATAAAAATAAAAACACGAAATTTTAGAATTTTAATTTTTATAACATAATCAGTTTCTTGAATTTCTTCTCTTACGCAATAATCTCAACCATATGAAACACACAACACTAATAAGAAAATAGTACCTTGTTTAAAATGTTAATGACAAACCAGACTAATTTTACGGTCAGCGAGCCCAAAATTAAAAAGTAAATGACAAAACAGACTTATTTAAATGTCATTTACCTGCAAACAAGCCAAGGTTTCTCCAAAAAACAGGGTATTTCCATTTGAAAGAAGACATATCCGATCAAAAAGGCCAAATACTTCTGTGCTGCTTTGGTAAATGGTAAATATAATGGTGCAACCCGTACTTGCAAGTTTCTTCAGTGTTACCATCATCAGAAGTGCGGAGACACTGAAAAAAATAAAAACCACTTCAGTTATGGTACTTTAAGGAATCAAATATATATCAAAAGAAAGGCAATTGGTCATGAGCATGGAGTCCATGCGATAAACTACATATGGATAAAGGAGACCTAATCAATACAATTCAATGATGCTGCAAGATCCCTCAGGAAATAATGCAGCAACAATCCTATATTGTATCAATTCTACGGTTAGCTAAATTATTCTTGGAAATCATCAAGTTGACAACTTAGCGCACTAATATTTATATATCTTACGATTTCTTCAAAAACATAAAATGCAACAGAGAGACTTCAAAGACAATTATAGAAACTCATAATTTAGTTATACACAAAATAGTGCTGCACTGACAATTTACCACACCATGGAATGGAATAATGTAGAGTGCACAGCGAACAGAATAAATTTTACCTATCAAGATGATAAAGGGGCTCATCTATGAATAAAATATGAGGCCTCATCACAAGCTCTCGAGCGATGCTAACACGCCTTCTATCACCATTTGGAAGGCCCTTCATAAGACAGTAACCACCTATCAATTTGTTTGCACAATCACCCAGTGACATGGCATGGATGGCATCCTCTACTACACTCCTTTTCTGACAAACGAAACCAGGAAGCTGGAGCAGCGCAGAGTAATATAGAAACTCTCGAACAGTGAGGGATCCAATTAGAGTGATTTCCCTCTCAACAAAGCCCTGTGAGTTGGATTAACAAAAATGTAGCCAGAGTCCACAGACACAGAGTTAGCCATAGAAAAACAATGTGACCTTTTACACACCCCCTCCAAAACGAAAAAGTTATTAATCGTCAGTTTAGGTAAGATAACCACCATGTAATTTGCCCTGAGAAAAATCTATCAAGTGCTCCACCTAGGGGACGCGATCACGCCAATCAGGAAAAGGTTGTAAAACTTGAATGGGGCAAATTGAGAAGCCTGAAAGACTTGAGGCTAAATGGGCAATGAGAACAGCCTGGCTTTACCACGCTAAAACAGGCTTGGAATGGAACTGAGACTGGTTAGACATTGCTCTATTTTTATTTTTTATTTTTTTTATATCTAAACTTCAGATTATTAATCACTTTTTGCATGGTTCAGAATATCCTAAGATAGACGGATGACATCTCTAACAAAAAAAAACATAGCTGTTTATAATAACCCATAAGAATAAACAGATTTTAATAACCATGAAAAAGTATATCAGAATTATTATGTTTCAAATTTGATTGAACTCGTACTAAAATGTTTTGAAGAAAAGCCAATGTACACTAAAACTAATTTGAGAGCATATGCTAACAGTCACTTGAGTAACTTTTTCTTAAAAAAAATCACCGAATATGTGTCCGAATGTAACAGAAATAACAGAAAAATGACAAGAGGAATAGTCGCAACACAGACTCGTGACAAACATAATGATGAGAGAGTGAAATTGTACATAGAGCCCGAGACTAATTGGGTAATAGTAGGAAAGCAAATAAAACAATGTATGAGTTGCAACTTGCAAACTACATAAAAAGTAAAAACTGAACAGAATAGTGATGTTACGTGGAACTTACATATGAACCATACGGCATGTGCGACTTTGCACCATTCACAAACACCTCACCGTACATTCTGGCTGAGTGAGGCAATCTTCCTAAAGCAAGGGAAACAAACAATGCTTAGAACTCAAGTATGCAAAAATAAGAGAAGGCACAATTCTATCGCAATTAGAAATTTAAAAGTGAGAGGGAATCTTAAGGACCTGCAAGTGCCCTTAGTAGTGTCGACTTCCCCGATTTATCAGGACCCATAATTACTGTTATAGTTCCCGGCAATGCATAACCATTCGAACTCTTCACAACCTTCTCAGAGTACTTTCTTTTCCCCTTGATTGTAACAGTCAAATCTTTCCACACAAGGGATGCCCCTGCAATCTTTCTTACAACAGTTGCACCCTCTGGTAACCCTGGGGATGGCAGGGACCCACTATTGAGCTTCGAAAGAGATGGGGAGACCGGTGTGACAGCAATATTGATGGAGTCACCTCCTTCCTCCAACCTAACATCAACATCTGTATCCTCCCATTCAGGTGAATCTTCAAATGAGATGGGTTGTCTCAGTGAGCCAGGTTTACGCAAGTAGAAAAAGTTACTTGAGGGCACCCGACTTGCTGGACTACTTGCTGAAGATGAGGAAGACCTATAATTATCCGATTGTGATTGTATTTCTTCCATATCCTCTTCAAGATTACAAGCTTCAAGTCATTCTACAATAAACTTATGATCAACAACAAACTTGAATTACTACATATGCATCGACGACACAATTCAATACTTGTCACAAAACACGCTCCTTATGCGGAATCCTGCATCAAGAACCAGCACCATAATCACTGTCTGTTATATCCAAACCGTCAGAAAACAAAGTCACCCCCAATAAGTTGTTATTTATACTTAAGGCTGACATGGACTTTTATTTCTGATTTCATTGGCGGGAATGGAAACCCTGGACCTATCCTAATCCTAACGCATTACTGCATTACCCCATCCGTCCCCCACCCCTTGCAGAATAATGGAACTGAAATATTTGGAAAACTACACAGGTAACTGCTTTAGTGGAACATTTTAACTGCTGTTCATAAAAAATCTGCCCAAATAGCCATTTTGTCATCAAAAGTTAATCTTGGTAAATTCTTTTTCCTGATTATATTCATTTATTCTACGAGTAATCGGAAATGGAAACACGAACATACACGTCAAGTCCGAAACCAATCATAAAACTACAATCTGTTTCCTTCTTTCTTTAGTACCAATCATAAAACTACAACTGTTTCCTTCTTTCTTTAGTTTTCTCGCCAACCAAATTCTGCTCTCCAGCTTAAGCCTTAAACATAAAATCATTAGCTAAAAACTAAGAGAGCAACCATATGTAAAGCCATTAAACCCAGAAATATGTATATATTGTTTCATATTTTTAAGCTTTTCTCTTCATTTCTGAGAGACCAAACACAAGTAAAAGCTTCATATCTAAACCCTAAGCTACTTCAAACATATGAAGTAGAAGCTTGAGAGATTGAAGCAGAGACATACCTGGATCTGAGTAGGAGCTCACAGAGAGAGAGAGAGAGAGAGAGAGAGAGACTGAGTGTGTGTCTGAAGGGTTTTGGAGTGTGTCAGTGACCAAGAGGAGCAAATTAATTTATTCAGCGGGTTATTTGACGCGCTTTTTCCTGTATATGTATGCTTTGCTTCGCTTTTTCCTTGTTTTGTCCTTATCTGTTTTTCTTCTATTTTGCATAATCCAAAGTGTAATGTTGGCAAAGAGCGGAATTGTACGATGTGGAAAATTGTTAAGTTCTTGCATACTGATATAGATTTAAATTTAATTAGTGATTAATTTAACAAAATTTATCATTTGATAAAAAAAATATATATATAATGTAGGCAAAAGAAATTCTCCACTAATGATTTATGTTTTTTTTTTCTCTTCAGGGGCAAACTTGGCATCCAATGCTCTATCCGAAGTTTCATTCCAATAATTGTGGTCCCACTCCTTCAATACTTATACATCAAATATGAGGAGTGAGGATCATCAGATTCTTTTTGTGAGGATCTCGAAACTCTTCAAATAAAATCAGTTCATCATACATCGTGCTATCAAAAATTATTGTAAATTTTTTTATTTAAAATTGAATATAAACAGTACTTGAAGAAAATTGACCGCACAATACATGATGAATGGATATAATTAAAGAATCTCGATATTCTCACAAAAAGAATCTGGTCTAAAATCTTTGCTCAAATTTGAGATACAAATTTATATTTACATTTATTTTATATTTTCAAAAAATATATATAGAAAAATTACTTTAATGAGACAGATATAAATTAAGTTTATTTATTTATTATTATTGGCATGAATAACCACCACAAGATGTGAATTTAGGTTTTTATTTTCATTCTTCTGCGAAGATGTCTCTCCATTGGAGATTTTTCTGGCCAACAATAAATACACAAATGAAGGCATTTGGGAGATGCTCTTTTGTTTTTGGTGGGGAAAAGATTAGGGGAGGTTAGGCTATCCGATTCTAGAACCAGGATATACCACAAACTTTATTGAAAACTAACAGATGAGCTCTTAGTTTTTCCGAATTTTATGAATTGCCCATCAAAAAATATTATCTGGACTCAAACCTAAGTCTTCATATAAAGAAAAAACAATCATTACCAACTCAACTCACTCTCGTTTTATTATAATAAATATTTGGGCGCTGATTAGTTAGTATGCAAAATACTCACCAACAACATGGTTCAATAACAATAGAACGCCCGTCCATTTAATATTTTCTCAAACTTTTCTTCTTCCCTTTTGCCTTATACCATGGCAGATCAGATCACCGTCATTCGCTCTTCTACGTTGAGCCCACCCCCTTTCCACCTCCAACATCTCTACCTCGACTCCCATAATCCTCCTTAGTTATGATTTTTTAACAGTTTGGCCCGCAAGATTTTGTTTGTCTGCGATTTTATTTTCATGTGATTTTATTTTGCTTTTCTTAGCATAGTTGGATTTGTTTTTTTTTTTTTCAATGGCTACAGGGTGAGCATGATTCGATTTGACTCAAAAAATAATTCTATTGATTTTAGCAGTTCAGTTCGGTTTTGATCAATACCTCCACTGTAATCAAATCAAACCAAACCATTGGTAATTGATTTAGTTCGATAATTTTATACCTATTCTAACAGATCAATTGAAAAAATTCCAACATCTCAAGAGTTATAATGACACACCCCGACCGGAATCGAGGCACGCTGGCCGTCACGTGAGGGTGATGTAGCCATGTACGCAGTGCAGAAGTGATAGTATTATGTAAATGTGGGTGAACAAAAACCAAACTAGCTAACTTACACTAGACAAATATATAAGTGTGAGTGAAGGTATTTAAAGTGGATACACATTCAGAGCATAGGTAACCTAAGTGCAGTCCAGCAGGCTAAGTATTAATTATACAGGACATGAAATAAAGTTCCTACATTAATTGAAGTATGTCAAAACCGTCGTAAAGTCCTTGTAAGCCACCAACTCGAACGTCTAACTAGAACCTGGAGGGGCGCAAAATAGAAAACATGAGTGGGCAAAAACATAGCTTTTTGAAACCATTTCTCTTTCCAAAAATAATAACCTCTCACTGTAAAACTTGTACAATTTCCCAAAAAATAATAGTACATACGTAGGTAGAAATCATGCTCAATAGTAGTGAAAACCAAGTATATGTCATGTTAAGTATCTCAGCCATGAAATGAATAAGCCTAGTGAAATAAATCAATGTAAACTGATATGTCAGCTGGAGTCACCTAACGTGACCTGTATGGCTTAACCTATAGCTCATTTACTAATTCCTGCACACGAGTCAAAACCACCTAATATGGTTTGTACGACAGGCTGGGTGTAAATAGATACGCTCAAGTGCTACGATCACGTGAAGGCTATGCGATGAATCGCAGGTCACCTACGAGTCGGAACCACCTAATGTGGTATGTACAACAGGCTGACACCAAACTTGGATCCAAGGTGAGCATGCGGTGCAGGAGGTGAACGATCACGTGAAGGCTGTGCCCTGGCCTTGGGCGGGAGCACTGATACGGGGGTGCAGGATAATGAGCTCTAAATGCATCTACACATAACCATACACAATGCAACCACTATCATCATAATGCACTCACTTGAAGTTTACCTGGGCCTCCACAACATCATTCAATATTATGCAAAACTATACTAATGCAATTACTAAAATGTAATGCATCCTTGACATGGCATTTAAATCATAAATTCATTTAAAAACAATTTATGGAAATCGTAAAGCATATATACGTATATATAGAAAACAAAAGGCCACTCACAGGTATGTAGCAGGGTCATAACTCTCGAGTCTCGCCTGGCTACGCTCATCCTCCGGAAACATCTCACCTATATGCGAAACAACTAATTTAACGTTAATTTGAAAGTACATAACAACAGCCGTGTAATAACTTCTCATACATTGCTCAATTGGGGTGATTGAATATACCATCGTGGCCTACTCAACACCACGAGCATCCCCATATTTTTAGAAAAAATTTCTAGTGTCTCACGCGCCGGCCAAGGCATGACTACACGCAGAGGCCACGCGCAAGCATGTGCCTGGCACGCTGAAAAAATCCCTAACATCGTTAAGGAATGTTCCATTAAATAGAAACATATTCCGTTAGATTTACCTCACACCGTTAATATATTCCGTCAAAGTTGACGGAATATTCTCTGTCTTCTCCGGTGGTCTTCGTCGGAGTCGCCGTCGGGCGGCATATGCAACGTCGGATTCTGGAAAATCTTAAAACCTTAATATCTCCCTCAATTCTCAACCAAAATTCATGAAATTTATATAGATTTGAAGCTCTTGAAGTCTAGAACACAACCATACCTATTTGAAGTCCTAAAACCGACTTAAAATGCTGGAAAAAATTCTTGGAAAAACCGGCTAACTCTGCAATTCCACAATCGTGCTTATTCCGACGTCCAAATTTCTCCAAAACTAGTCTAAAATGCTAGGGAAGTTGAGTGAGTACCTTACTAAGCCTCAAAACCAAGTGAATCACCCACGATCACGTCGAAGCTATTTTAGCTCTTCACTGGAGTTTACGAATTTCGAGGTTTTCGAGATCAACCCACATAACAAATGGTACCACAAGATTATAAAGCTTGAGAGAAGTATGATTATAGAAACCTCGAGTTCGATCTGTAAAATCTGATGGTGTTTGAAGGTTGAAGGGCTCGGGTCGTACGGATGAGAGAGAGAGAGAGAGAGAGTTCGAAAAGAAATGAGAGGGCGAGGGTTGCACGTGTGTGTGTGTATGTGGTCACGGGTTGGCCAATTTAAAAGGGAAAATTAATGATAAGGGCTTAAAAACTTTGAATGTTAACCAAAAACCATGTACTAACTTTATTTAATGGTTAGGACAAAACCTAATATTAAATCAGTCCAATTATAATGGCCCAAACAATGAGTTTCTAGTTTTGCCCTTCACGACAACTCACACACGCAAGCAGAGTTACAGAGAGCAAAGAGCTGTTAAACCCTAAGGTCGCAACCATGTTTTTCATCGCAATTCACAGATGAGGAGTTCCAGCATATTCTGCGTGTGTTGAATACCAACGTGGATGGAAAGCAGAAGATCATGTTTCACCCTTACCTCCATCAAGGGTATCGGTAGACGTTTCGCTAACATCGTCTGCAAGAAGGCCGATGTCGACATGAACAAAAGGGTTGGTGAACTATTTGCCACCGAGCTTGACAATCTGATGACTATTGTGGCAAACCCCCGCCAGTTCAACATACAAGGATGGTAAATATTCCCAGGTGGTTTACAAGGATAGAGATTATGGAGTTTCGGTCTTCATCATTTGCAACCTACTCTCTTCATTCCCATTCTTGGTTGCAATCACTCTTATTATCTGGTGAAATTTCAACTGGAGTTTTCGCATTATGTGTATAGAAAGCCTCATAATGGTTGTAGCTTCTCTGGTTCCCAATTTCCTAATGGGTATTATAACAGGAGCTGGAATCATGGTATTATAACAGGAGCTGAAATCATGGTAATGAGATACAATCAAATGCTTGATAAGTTTTCTCTTCTCTTTCCCATCATGTATATCCTTCTTGGTGTATCCTCAATTAAATGGTTGTGTATGCAAAGCATCCTGACGATGACCTCAGGTTTCTTCCTCTTGCTACCAGATCTTCCCAAGCCGTTTGGGATACCAATAGACCACTCTAAGTGGTGGGACTTGGCTGCTATTCCCATGTGGTCTTTGACATTACCGGGGCCTTCGTGTGCATGGACAGAGATTTGTGGCCTTTGAAGAAGTGACATTGAGGAAGAGGAGAAAGAAGGGAATGACACACGTTACATCAAATTACCAATTTGATTTCAAGTTCTTGAACTGTGTTCCTTTTGTCCCTTCCCCTTTGGAAATCTGGAATTCCACTCACACTCAGTCCAAAATTCAAGTTTTAATTTTTTTTAATTGGCATTTGACAACACTAATCTTGTTCCTTGTGTCGAATTTTTATAGTAATTTGGCCCTTTGGTTAATGTGTAAGGTCTAGTTCCCTAATTTTTATAACATTGTTGCAAGCTAGTTGTCTTAATTTTGCATAAATTAAAGAACTGAAAAAAAGATGGGTTTGGATGTTTAGTGGGATCTACTTATTAGCGAACACGCCAAACCAAGAAACAAAAAGAAACAAAGAATTCAAAGTCTTGCAAAAAATTGTATCACAATTTTCCATGATCATAATTAAAGGAAATTTTAGTTACATATATATGGGTGTTATTGTTCTAGGTTTGAGTTGGAGCATGAGATTAGAGAAGCGAAAGAAAAGTAAATAGTCGGTGTTCAATTTTAAGAAATAGTTAGTGTTCAGTTTAACAAACAGTGATAGTACAAGTGTTTAGTTTAAGAAATAATGATAATACTCGCGTTCAGTTCTAAAAATAGTTCATGTTCAATTTAAGAAATTGTGGTAGTATCAGTGTTCAATATAAGAAATAGCCAATATTCAATTTAAGAAATAGTCAATATTCAGTTTACGAAATAGTCAATATTCAATTTATGAAATAGTAATAGTACCAGTGTTCAATTTAAGAAATAATGAGAAACTCGTGTTTAGTTCTAGAAATAGTGGGTGTTCTGTTTAAAAATAGTCAATGTCCAGTTTAAGAAATAGTCAGCTCACTTTAAAAAATAATCGGCTCTGTTTACGAAATAGTCAATGTTCAGTTTGTGAAATAGTCAGTGTTCAGTATTCAGTTTAAGAAATAGTGATAGTACCAGTGTTCAGTTTAAGAAATAGTGATAATACCCGTGTTCAGTTCTAGAAATAGTCAATGTTCAATTTAAGAAATAGTGATAGTATCAATGTTCAATTTAAGAAATAGTGATAGTATCAATGTTCAATTTAAGAAATAGTGAGAGTTCAATTTAAGAAATAGTGATAGTATCAGCATTCAGATTAAGAAATAGTGATAGTATCAGTGTTCAGATTAAGAAATAGTTAGTATTCAATTTAATAAATAGTCAGTGTTCAATTTAAGAAATAATAACAGTATCAATGTTCAGTTTAAGAAATAGTCAGCATTCAGTTTAAGAAATAGTCAATATTTAGCATCAGTGTTCAGTTTAAGAAATAGTGATAGTATCAATGTTCAGTTTAAGAAATAGTGATAGTATCAGCGTTCAGTTTAAGAAATTGGTAGTGTCAGTTTAAGAAATAGTTAGTGTTCCGTTTAATAAATAATAACAATATCAGTGTTCAGTTTAAGAAATAATGATAATATCAATGTTCAGTTTAAAAAATAGTGATAACATCCGTGTCCAGTTTGAGAAATAGTGATAGTATCAATGTTCAGTTTAAAAAATAGTAATAGTATTTGTATTCGGTTTGTCAGTTTGAGAAATAGTGACGACGCGTACAATTTAATTACGTCAGCGAGAAAAATAATTTAAAACTATATGCCTACATCCACGTCACTAAGCCTTGAGGGCATTATCGTCATTTTCACACATTATGGGATAAAATATATATTTATTCGAGACGGATCGTCACATATAAATTTCTAAACATCCACACCCCTCATACATTCCAAATTCCTTCAAAAGATTATGTTTCTTTGAACACAAAAATTCCATCTAATCAACTAAAACTAAGTTTCAATTAATTGGAGGGGTCCACACTACACTAAATTTTGATGATGTGAATCATATATTTTTCAAATTGTACCTTATATATTCTCTTTACAAAATATTAGCCAATTCGAAAAAGATCATTTACTACTTATTTAATTTATTAATTGAATTGCTAATTGCGTTAAAGATGCGTTTTTCCTACTTAGGATGTGGTATGGCTGTTTTTTTAGTGTAATTTAATTATCTTCCAAAGTCGTAGTTGGTGACTTTTGATGGTTTTAGTAAATGTCAAGATTCTCAACGCGTTGGTGCAGTTTGGTTTGGTCCCCGTCTGCCAAAGTCTCCAACCGCATCCAATCGCATTATTCCAAGTTGGGTCAAGCGTTCCACACACGTCATTGGAATTATCATCACAAAAAATGGAGATTCGCCTCCCAAATTCCCAATTCCCGCGAAAAAGCCCAACGACTCCTCCCTCTCAATCCCCTCTTTGATCCTTCGATCAATCCGATTCCGTCGTCTCGAAGCCGGAACAGGCTTAGGTTCGCCAATTCCAATGGCGGCCATGGCGATGGCGATGGCCGGAATGATAAACGGAGAGAGAGCCGTGGTGGTGCTGTTCATTACTCGCGTCCTCTTCTCCCTCCCCTTCTCTCTCCTCTCCCACGGCGTCGCTCTCTCTCTCCTCGCCCTCTCCGCCCTCTCCCTCGACATCCTCGCTGATTCTTCCACCTCCCTCTCCCAATTCAGCACCAGGTACGCGCACTCTTCGCTTTCGATTTTTGAAATTGATTTTGTTGGGGCTCTTGCGGTGGTGGATGTGGGCATTATTGTAATTTCAATTTTTCAGGCCGGGTGCTTCGTCGGGTATATTGTTAGGGGCTGTCACGTTGCCCGCTGTTTTCATATCCAAGATGATTCAGCTTTCGCGGGCGGTTTCATTGCACCAAGCTGCCATTGAAGGTACTTGGTCTAGCTTTCGACTTCAGCTCACCGTTATCCGCGGCGCCTAAACATAATTACCATAAAATAAACATAATTAACATCAAATTAGTAAAAGTATTGTCTTTTTTTTTCATCACTGTACTGATGAGCCGAAAAGGTTTAAACCTTTACGATTATGTAAAAGAAATTTGAGTTGCATGATCGACGTGAACTTATCGGTACTGGTGGGAGGTCCGCAATTGAATGTGACAGGATTCTGCTGATCATATGAACGTGCTCCGATTTTAAATTCTGCGGGCTATTCACTGTGCCATTTGGGGTTTTGGAAGCTCGTGATATTTATCGGAGTACTGGGTTTAATTAGCTAATGTTGTTACATTAGGTATGACATATTGCCATAGTAAATTCTTAGTCTACTTTAGATTGTTACGGCAATAGGTGATCTTTGAATAGATTTGAAATTTGGTTAGTGGGAAAAAGCATAAAGAATCGATGAGAAGGGAATATGGAGTGCATGGGTCTGAAGATCAAAAGAAAACTTCCATTTGCACATGAGGATAATTATGTGTGTTTTGAAGCAATTCCTTTTTCAACCAAATATTTAAGATGATTCTTAATTATGCAGAATTTGCTCTTAGTACTTAGTAAGAGAAAAGAATTTGGATGAAAGTGGTATTTTCCTGTGATCCTATTAAGATGAAGTGAGAGAAATAAATCTTTAGCAATTCCCTCTCTCGGTTTTACGTTTTCATGAAGAGAGCATTTGTCCCAGCTGCCAAGTCACATGGGATACAGGAAAAGTTGTTCTGGTAGAGACATTTTGTTAACTTAGTGCATAGGTCCTTGTAGATCGTAACCCTCCTTCTCTCTCGTTCTCTCTCTCTCTCTCTCTCTCTCTCTCTCTCTCTCTCTCTCTCTCTCTCTCTGGCTGTAAAATTTTGCAAAGGTTTATGTTAACTGGTAACTCTTTTCATCTATTACTTTTAGTTGGTTTTATAAGCTGATTTTGTAGGGCTTCATGCTTCCAACTGTTTACATCGCACCTTTGTCTGATATCATTCCTCTCTAATATGTTGCTGATATGTTCAATATTACCATCCAGAACTCGAATCTTTGACAATGCAATACTGGGCTGCTTCTGCCAGCTGCTTGTGTGTGCTGATTTTCCTCTGCATAACTATAAGGCGTTCATCCGAGAATATGCCTCCACCTTCACGTAGTATTTGGCATGCAAAGTTTAGCTTAAGTTGCATGGTATTGCACACAGCGGTGTGCTGCGTGACTCTTGGTACATTTTCTCTTACTAGTATGTTTCCTGCACGTCTTCCAAGTCCTTTTCTTCTGAATTGATTAAGGAGCATGGAAAGTGTTCTCTACTTGTGGTTAAGTCAATAGTAATTGGAAAACTGACACTTTATTTACTCATTCCGTACAGGCTTTGACACTGCATTGAAGTTATTGTGGATGCTCTGTCACGGATTGGCAGCTGTAAAATTAATTCAGCATGTCCTTAGAACTTTCCCGTCTTGTGCTTCCATTGGTATATGCCTTGCTACTTTTTTCTATTTTACTTGCTCATTCTTGCAAAAATTCAATTGAAGGGGAAAAACATAACTTCCTAATTCAAATGGCTGCTTTAGCTTCATAGGAATAAATTTACTATTCATGGATGGTCCCATGATGTTTAGTGGCTTTCAGTGGTTACACAACTAAAATAAAAACATGAATATGCATTTGCCCGGTCAATATGTTCTTCCAGAAATTAAGTTCTTTATACATAATAGTAATACATTAATTAATTCATATTGAGTACTTCAAGTTGAATTGCCATATCATTAGTCAGCTAGTGAGCAGATCTCTCTCTCTCTCTCTCTCTCTCTCTTTATTTTTCTTTCTATTCATACCTCTCTTTCTGATAATTATTGTTTTGAGGTATTACTCTGATTCTTTCTCAGTAGTTGTTGATGTCGCATGTTTTTGGTTTCACTCTAGGGGAAGCATGTCTAGTGACTTCAGGTCTTGTTCTCTATTTTGGTGACATGTTGGCATATACCATTGAAAAGGTTATTGCTTTTCTGCTCTATTTAGTTATTTCTTTCTCTGTTCAAACTGCTTATATACTCATTATATTGGTTATGACATTTCTCGCACAGGTGTCTGGGTTTTTTATGAAATCAGAGGTGGTACAGTATGGAAGCAAACGAAGTGAGATTAGTATTATTATACAGGTTTGTTTCCTTAGGAGATGAAATTTATTGTAAGTGGTCTGGCTGGAAAACCAACAGTGTTCTATTTTATGCAGGGGTTGCTGCTTGGCCTTCTTCTTTTCCCAATGGCCTTTAAATTTGTTCTCCGAATGTGGGAATTCTCATTAAGTACAGCCCGCTCTGAAGTGAGGACAAACAACGAGATTTGGAGATCTGTTATCTTCTTTTCTTCCCTTGGATTTATCATGATTGTGATCATTCCATCATGGATGCAGTTGGTTCAGGATTTTCATATGCATCCCTTGTTATGGTATAACCTTTTTCAACGATTTGTATGATACTTGTTACTTCAACTGGATTTTTTATTATCTTCTATACGACATGGTTATTAGGTTACCATTAGTTTCACTATAGTTAAGTGGCTGATATTTCTCGTAACTGGTGCTGAAGTTATTAGATGTGTGGAATGCAAGCTTGGAATGGTATTTAATAAAAAGTCAATGCTGCAGTCTGAACAAAACATCAAGGGGTCTGCATGCTGGTTGATATCATGCATTGGCACCGATTTCATCTGAATGTAAAAAACTAGATAACAAACAAAACTCTGAATTAAGTCTCACTGCATATTGGTGTGCACAATTGCAAAGTATGACTTATTCAAGAATATGAAATTAGTGATAATAGCGAAGCAGCTTTCCATTGGTTGTGATGTAGGCCCAGAATTGCAGTTACCGGGACTTTCTTTGTGCTACTCTTTTTGTGTGTTTGCAACTTCCTTTTCAAATAGTTTGAATGGTAGGTTCTACCAAAACCATAGTTACTAGGATCTTTTTTATGTTTGGGTTTGCGGTACTGTATGAGATTTGGTGTGCTCTTAGCCCTGGTGCATGGCGCGCATGGTATACTAGGTTAGCTAATTTGGAGTTGTAAGTTTGCAATGTTACCCATATCAGTTTGGTTCCTTGCATACAACTTGAAGTACATCCATCCATGTGTTCAAAAATGCATAAATACTTAAATCAGAGTTTGTAAAATCAATAAATTGCATTTGTCATTCATGGTACACCAGCATTTTCTGTTTTTAAGTTTTCTGTAATTTTGACATGTTATCTACTTTTTATTTCCCATATATCATGGTACACTTGAATTCCAGTTTCAAGGAACTGGACTGCTAGAGTGCCATGAATTGTGGCAATTGATCTGGATTGTGGTTCTGAGGGGTTGTGCAATTCGGTAAATTTTCGGCAAAATTTGCATGGGCAATGACTTGTATAAGGTTCCTTAAGTTTTCCTTTTGTTTCATAACTTGGCTCTTCGCTGTGCATGATTATAATTTTGATTCTGTTTACAAAACATTTGTCTTTCTGTCTGATGGCTTTCTTATATCCGCATCAAATCTCTTTTTTTTCTTTTGGCAGGGTACTTTCATTTATTTTTTCAGAACCATTTAAGAGATTATCTTTGTGTGCGTACTGGATCTGTGTGATATTTGTGTCTGTCTTGAGGTTCTACAATATTTCAAAAAATAGCAAGATTGAGAGGATTCTACTCCGAAAGTACTACCATCTGATGGCTGTGTCGATGTTTGTGCCTGCTCTTATCTTCCAGGTGATTTAGGACTAAGAATTGATTGTCATCTCAGTAAACTTTTGGATTCATCATTCTAGTTGAGTGTGTGTTTATATGCTCCCTGTATGTTTCTTTTCCAGCCGGAGTTTCTTGATCTTTCATTCGGTGCAGCATTGGCAGTTTTCTTGGCATTGGAAATTATTCGAGTAAGTTTTCAAACTAGCACCTGAGGTTGATTGGTCTATAAATTTAATTTCTTATGCAATAAATAAAATCCACTTGTTGAGGATACAATATTGCCAAGTCAAAATACTGTGTTTGAATATTTTGGAAGAGAGAGAGTTTCTGTGTGTGCGTGTGTTGGGCCTGTATGTTAGAGTGGTTTTGAAGTCAATCTTATTTCATTTGCTTGACTGTCTTTGTGACAAGGTATGGAGAATTTGGCCATTAGGACAATCTGTAGATAAATTTATGAATGCTTTCACTGATCATCGTGACTCAGATCTTCTTATTGTCAGGTATGGAATTCCTTCACCCCCTAGATCAAACCCTTAAAACTCATAAATTTGATGCAAAAAAGTCACACAAGTTTTGTCTTTTATATTATATGCTTTGTTCAGCCACTTTTCACTCTTGTTGGGATGCGCTCTTCCTATCTGGATATCTTCGGGGTATAATGATCGACCCCTTGCTCCTTTTTCTGGAATTTTGAGCCTCGGAATTGGAGATACAATGGTGAGTGTGATTGCACCGAATGAACTGGACACGAAACAACTGTTGCTTAATTCTTGTTTAATGGTTGTGTTTTTATGTTCAGGCATCAGTTGTTGGGTATAAGTATGGTGTCCTCAGGTGGAGTAAAACTGGCAGTAAGTATCTGTATTAATTAATTACACCAAAAAAGGGGTTTCCATTAATTTGCTTAATGCATGTGGAACTTTTCTTTGCAGAGAAAACCATTGAAGGGACTGCGGCTGGTATAACATCCGTCCTGGCTGCTTGCTCAGTTCTGCTTCCCCTTTTAGCATCCACTGGATATATTCTTACAGAGGTGTGTATATCTGTCTCTCTCTTCTTCTGCCAAATTATTATATGACTGTTGTTGTTCATGGAACCTATTACGTGAATAACTGAACTGGTTATTTTTTTTTTAAAGTTATGTAGAAAAGGAATTCCTACATAAGAATAAGATGTCTAATTGGTCTCACATACGTGGTGTCAAGCCACCTAGATGAGTTGAGGTGCACTCTGCGAATCAGATGAATCATGCATGTGCAAGCAATTCATGTTCATCAGTGTTTCCTAATTGGAAACAAAGTGCACACGCATATAGTTGTCGCCGAATTAGGATATTCTGTTTGTGCTGCCGGTTTTGGTCACCGTGGTTGATAATGCATGTGATTTAAGTATGAGTTTTGTCGATGTTTGCGTGTGCATAATTTGATGGAGCCCCCTCTCCTCTAACCCCACCCCATTAAAAAAGATGCATATAGGAGGTCATCAAGTAACTGGAGTTGTCTCTCTATTCCTGTCAACGAGTTTGTTCTTGCATGTGCTTATGCTTTTGATGCCGAACTTTTTCAGCATTGGTGCTCTCTTCTCCTAGCCGTGACTGTAAGTGGTATGTTGGAGGCTTACACAGCACAACTTGATAATGCATTCATACCGCTCGTATTCTACAGCCTTCTGTGTTTGTGAATGGCGCTCCAACCGCCTGGACAAAAAATGTGTACAGCAGCGAAAAGAGCTGCCTAGAATCATCGTCTTTTACGTTCACGGGCTTCCCGTGAGCACTTTCTTTTGTATATATATACAACTAATCTGCTGACCGAGGATGCATACAGCTTGTTGTACTAAATTCCTCCATAGGTTGAAATGATTTTTGTTTTAGGATTTAGGAATACATATAAAGGGCAGTTCAGTTAATCGTCCCTACTGTGTCGAAATAGCATACAAGAAATCTAGTTTCGAAATTTTTATTCTTTATTTTTCCCTGAGAGGAAGGGGGGGTTCTGAGGTTGGTTAGGTAGATAAGCAGATGGTAGATACAAAGGATCCAGATTTTGTTGTGAGACTCATACAATTTGTTGTATTAATGCAAATAAAAGCTTCTTTTATTATGATTCGCTAATGATTATTTATCGACTGTAAGAGGTTCTTTTTCATCCTTTTGGACTACATAGACCATCGGTTACCTTGTGAATTGTGATAGTGCCTACCATTGTGAGAGAACCATAGAAGTGTGCCTAAAACAACGCGACGTGATGTTCTTGCTACATAAAAATTTCTCCACTAGACCAAGAGTTGGTCCATTGTTCTTTTGGTTAAACGAGGTCATGTTTTTATTTTCGTCCTTGAACTTTATTCTTTTGTTTTTAGTGGTTTTGAAACTCATTCTCGTGTGATGTGGTATTCTTTTCGTTAATTTCTTCCTTCTTTTTTCTGGAAAATTTAAGGGCAAATAAGACAAGTCCAAAGAATTTATCAAACAAAAATTTCAACTTCTTAATTACAATAGGGTGGATTAAGATATCTCCCCCCCTATATTTTTGTTCATTTTTTATTTGATTATTTCATTTATACATTTTGAGGTTGTGGGGTGAATTTCAAATGTGCCCCTAAAGTTACATTATAGTAGAGGGAGTTATAGAAAAGGGAATGGAGTTAAAGAAAATAACTAAAATACCATGTGAGGGTGAGTGTGAGGACTTCCGAACAAAAAGAGAGTAAATATGATGCAGCGAATGGAAAAGGTAGTCCTGATCACCAGGGCGAGCCATCACTATTGACATGTTTTGTTTCTAAACCCAAAATTTAATTCTGTTCATTAACCAATCATTATTTCAACTTTTTTTTTGTCAGTTTCATGGTGGGAAATTCTGCAATATAAATATTAGCTCGTTGTGCAATGTCAATAATATATTTAGTCAAAAAGTTCATGCGGAGGTCCGATCTAACTGTTGTGGCAACTGTTGTGGCAACTACGTATGACCTTAATTAGCAATTTAGCATTGTGTTCTAATAGCATGACAGGATTAATCATACGACTCTTCCGCCCTTATTGCCACCGACTCCCACTTTTGGGTGGGGGTCCGTGGCGGCTCCCCTTGCTTGCCAATCCAAGCTAATCCTTCCTCATTTTCTTTGGCTTTTGCATATCCATTTTTGGCCCTTCAATTTTTACTTTTCAATTCTAGAGCTTTTGGCTGGACCTCTCTGAGTTTGTCTAAGATTTGGACTTTTATGTTCCTTTTTTTGCTACGATGTTTCTCTCCGTTGTCAGTCCTTCACCGCCGACTTCTACTACTTGGCCCATCGCATGTCTCTTCTTGGTAGCGCATTTTGGTATTTGATGGTTGTTAATGTGCTTTTATTAGTACTATTTGTTAGGATTACGGGAGCACTTTTTGCACGGATGGCTCACTCACCTCCATTTTCCGTTCATCCAATTTTTTCGTGAGTTCTTCCTCTTGGTGGTGGTGGCAGATCTGCGATGGCAAGCTAGCTGGTGTGGTCGAGTCTGCAGTCTTCTAGATCTAGGGTTTTATTATTGTGGACTTGGTCTTTTTGGGCTTTTCTGTTGTATTTACGGTTAAATTATGCTTGTGTCTGGATTGCTTTTGGACTTTCTATTTAAGTATTAAAATTAAAGAAAAACTAATGAAAAAGACTTAAACAGTTTTAGTTTTAATAAAAAAAACATGTTGTAAGTTTTGTTTAATGATTAATACATACTCATATTAAAGTAATCCAACTAAAAATGGCCCAACTATAATAAATTATGATTTGTCGATTTTACCCCTAACTTTTTTAGGTTGAGTTCCAGATTTTCGTTGTTAATGGAGTTCACCGTTGTTTTGCAAACCTTCTTCTTTTTCTTTGAAACAAAAATATAGATCCTCATGCTATATTTTGTATTATTTCGTTGAAATGTGATCATCGTTATTATTCATAGTGTATTCGAGATATTGTTTTTCAATTTTTCTTCATTAGTGGAGTTCATCGTTTGTTTCTCCAGAAAATAAATTTGAGATTTGCATGCTATTCAATAATAACGACAAGTCACTGTTTCTGGACTGTAAAAATAAACTGTCTTTGGATTTTAAGTAACACTGTTTTTGGAATTGAAGTCACTGTTTTTGGAACCTAAGTTACTTTACCTCTTGAATCTAAGTCACTGTTTCTGGATCCAAATGAAATAGACACACTGTTTCTTAAATGTAAGCTAGAAAAGAAATAGTGAAATTCACTGTATTTAGATTCAAAGCAAATTAAGCACCTTGTTTCTTAAATATAATCAACTGATAAACGAAAGAAAATAAACAGTCAAAGGTTAAAATATAGACTGTTTCTGGAATCTAAGTTACAGTTTTTGGAATTTAAGTCACTGTTTCTGGATTTTGGTTCTTTTCTTTCAGATACATTGTTTATTTGTGTCAGACAAAACAAACACTGTATCTGAATTTTTTTTTTTTTTTTCCAGAAACAGTGTTATGTTTTGGGTCCTCCAAAAATAGTTTTATGTTTTGGTTCTTTTTTTTTTTTCCCAGACATTTTTCACCAGTTTCTGCCATTAAACTTCTTTGAACTTGTGTTCGGCGGCTTTATTTCGATGAATGCTTCCTTTTTCAACTTTGATTTGGTTGTTTTTGAAATGGAGGAATTCGATTTGGTTGTTTTTGCCTCACCGGCACGAGCCATGGTCATGTTAATTCTCAAGCCCATAAAATCAATCCACACTTGATAGTTAATTCCATTGTTGAGCTTCAACTTGTTGAAATCTTGATCAAGTCCGCCACTCCAATACCCAATGGTGCTCGAAGCATTAGACGTAAGGGAGTTGATGTCCAAACCAACATGGTTGTCATCAGGATCCTGGAACTCTTGGTTTTCGAAGACATCAAACTCGACACCGAAGATGTTGTTGTTGGGGTTGCCGTTGTTGGAGAAGTTGAAAAAACCCAAGTGCTGTGCGGAGCTTGCACCGCTTAAGCTAGAGAAGGGTGAGAAGAGGATGGTTTTTTTATTAAACTTTAAGCCCTTTTGGTTAAATAATATTTTGGGATGATTTTTGGTTAAATATTTGTTGGCCAAAACCCTTTTCATTAAAGCTCCCTAAAATTAATGAAATTTATCTCGTTTGACAAAAAAAAAAAAAAAAAAAAAAATTTCACGGATATGCATGCAGGACCTCATTGTTTCTTTTAATTTAATGGAACCTTCTTGTTTAATCAGACAATCTAATTGCTCTACTTTGTATTTGAAAATTCTACAAGCATTCTAGATGTGTTTTAAATATTTCAATTGCCAACTTTATTTATAAGTTTACGTACTCTTAATATGAAAGTTTCTTATTTCCTAAGTAACCTTTTCCTACTCCTAAAATTGGACTGAAATAATTTACAAGGGAAAATATCGTTTGGCATCGAGTACCAATCGTACCAGCTAAATATACATGATCGCAAAAATATCGGCAATGTACAAAATATTATAAATTGGACGAAGATACCAGCCAATAACTTCACTTTAATAATATCAGAACTTATTGGAAATGAATTTGCAAGCACGCACGCAAGTTATGTTTGTGTTTTGTCTCTTGATTGATTGGCCTTTACTCCCTCAATTAGCAGTATCTCCCTTAAAACATAGCATTCAAACTGATCAAAACTATAGAGCCCTCTCATCCAACAGAAGACAATAATTCGAAGAAGAACCTCAAAGTGCTGCCTTTTGTTTGTCCGGTCCCTTGTGTGGCAACCCTAATTAGTTTAGTTTGGTTCCTAGAAAACACATGAAGCCTATGTTGACATCTTTTCCAATAATTAGTCAATCTTTAATTAAATGATGGGATGATGTGTCACTTATGAACCCACATCGTTGGTCTTTCTCTAGCAAAATATCTACCTGGACAGCTAGATTTGATCCCACAAAAGCAAAATATCAAGTCATGAATTCAAAAGTATTTATAATTTGTATATAAATTTCTTAAACATATTTCCATGGATGAAGTTTGTATTTGTGAAAAATGAAGCTGATGATTGTAGAGTCAGCTGAGAATTCATACCATGAATATATGTCATGGTCCTAAAATCTTAAAGATCTTTATGGAATTACTTTTCACAACTAAATAAGACTACAAATCTGAAAAATTGTATGCTAGGGTTTTTTCATTGATAAATTTTACACTAAAGCGTGGGAGAAATAAATTGATTACAAATTTATTATTCATAACATTAAAATTTAGGACATTTTACTTATAAGTGAAGAAAAATACTCATCATACTAGATCAATAAATAAGAAGTGACATTATGCTAGGTTTATTGTGCTGAAAAAAGTTGAGACACATTTCAATTGTTGCCCTATTTTCTAATATGATCTCCATTAGTTGGTGGAAGGCAAGAGCAAAGGCAACAATGTTGAGCAGTCCATAAAATCAAGGGCAAGTGGTGGGCCAACCACTGCCAACCCAGATGCCCAGCCTTCACAAGCTCAACCTACTACCTTCGGCAAGCTGACGTCAGCATGATGTCAACACCATTTTTATCTATTGATAGAGCTCTGAGTTTTGATACGCGTGGAGAAAGCTTTGGTTCCTTTTTGTACGGCTCCCACCTTTTAGAATTATAAAATTTAGAATGTAGGATTTACTCCCCTCCTATTTCCATCCCTTTTCCTCCTCTCCTCTCACACTTTGCTTTTTTTTGTTTGTTTTGTTTTATTTTATTTTATTTTATTTTTTTTTGTTCCTATAAAAAAATTAATATAAAATGTTAATGTGACTTAATTGTAATTCAAGTAAGAGGAGAGAGATGAGGAAAGTGATTATGAGAAGAGAAAATCTTCCTCCGAAAGTTAGAACAGACCACACTTTTATATGTAGTTTGAGGACAGACCACACTTTTATATGTAGTGACCAGGGGTGGGGAAGGACAAAAAGGACAGTGGATAGAGCAGAACTTCACGTCCGTAGGGACTATATCATGCACACCACATGGGACGAATATATATGTCCAAGTGATAACTACAGCTGCATCACACATATCTCCAGTCCAATTTAAATAAAATCCATTACATGATGAATTTTAAACAAATTTTATAGATCAAAAGAAAACAAAACTTTAATGGAGAAGCCAAGTTGAACATCTAATTCCGCGGCAAATTGATTAGTCAAGTTTGTCGTTTTGAACATAGTAACTCTAGATATTATCTGTGATGTTTTAATTAAAACTTTTAGAAGAAAAAAAAAAAACAGAGTATAGGGGGGGAACCAAGTTGAGAAAAAATTAAAACTTTAAAAGCAATGGGACACTATAAAACAAAATGAAAAAATAACGTGAGAACAATCATAGATGGACGCAAAAGCCAAATCCTGAACTGTTAACTACTTAACTCAACTGCGGATGCCCTTCATCGCCACGTGCGAGGACATGGAAAAACTTCTCCATGTTGAAAAAGAAAATATTTATTTAATGTAGAAGTTTACACGTACGATGAATTTGTGGAATGCATGCATGAAGACAAAGTCGTAAAAGTCGAAAAAGTCGAAAAACTCAACAAGAACCACAGACCCCAGGTTTACTGCAGTACTATATATTTAGACATGCATTTCACTCGTCAAAAAATTTGTGTGATGGAGGCTGAATCCGTGTCAAATTTTGGGTACTCCATGTGCTCAATTTGTTCTAAGCATGCGCATGCCCTCCAGGTCTATCAAGTGAAACATCATTTATGTCTAACTTCAACTTGGACAAAATTTAAAAGTTTGCCCAGTTATCTCATTAACATACTTGGAGTTTAGTGAGCTAATAAATCCAATCTAATCCATCCCAGTCCTAGGCAGAAAACGTGGTTGTAGAGTAATCAACTCTTTATAAGATCATGCAAAGTCCTTTTGCTTTATGATGTGAAACAACAGTCCAAATCAAGGTTCTAAAAGATGATAAGTGCTAGTCAGGCGGCTAGCTGGGGCCTAGCGCCTAAGCAGCTGGGTGGGGCCTTGGAGGACTAGGCGGATTTAAGTAAATTTATTATATATTGGACAAATAAGTGTCTATTTATACTTTAAAAACACATAATTGTATTGGGATACATAAATTGTAAAATCAAATGACATATAGATTATAAAGTATTAGAACTTGTTGAAAACATGGGACACACAAGAATATAATGCGTGTTCATCTTAGTATTCAACAAGTTTCTTACATTTTATTAAAAAAAATATATATGCAAAATGAAAGTTATCGATTTTCTCTCCAAGTGAGAGTCGCAACCTATGCGGGTGCACTTTCTTAATTTTTAAACGCCTAGGCACTAATCAGAGTGGTGGCCAAACGTCTAGCACCTAGGTGGCGCTAGACGAGAATTTTTAGAAACAGTGCTCCAAATATTTACACACATTACCAAAAAACAGTATTTGTCCAACTAGATTTGACCCGACGAACCATATTTCATTAGGTCAATGGAGTTTGCCCAATGAAAATTTACAGTAGTTAGTTAACGCTAGCTAGTCAACATTCAGGGTAAGATAATATTCGTCCGATATACTTTGGCGCCAAGGAAGAAAAATGACACATAATATGTTAACGCCTGACGACACATTTCATCGGGTCAAGGGTGAAAACATTGGGCAAAGATCCACAATAACCTATAAAAGAACCACCGATATTTTGCTCGATGGTTTTTTATATTTGTTAGACGAAATAGTTCGTCGGGCAAAACCCTATTCATTAAAAAGGTTTGTGCCTTCTTCTTTCTCCCTCGCCGCTGCTCTCTCCTCTTGCAGAAAAAATTTCATTATCTCTCTCTCTCACACACGCACACCCATATCTCCCCAACCGTTTATACGAAGTTAATTATGTTGATTAACTTCGTATAATAAATTTAGGAAAACCTTAGATTCGTTTGAGAGTTTGCTGGGTGTGCGTGTATATGTAGTATGCATCTCTACAATCTAACTGATTCTTGAATTGTCCAATTCAAATAGTTTGAAAGTGCACTAGTATGTCTTTAGGGTTTGCGGTGAACATGGTTAAGTTTCAATCATGGAAAATTCGGTTGTATCCCCTAATATTCTTCGAGTGCATACTAGATATTTGTTTACAATATCCACGTTGTACATTTGGAGAACCTGTCGAAATGATAAAACAATAGTCTTATGAATCGCAAGCCGCAAGACAGAAAGTGCATTTTCGAATGGGATAATGATCATTAGCGGAGGCATAAAAAGGGTAGGGGGGAGGAATAAATGTTGGAGGGAGGGGGGACGGGTTGGCGGGGAGTACGGATGGGGGTGGGAAGGGGGCCAGGGGAGGACGGATGGGCTGGGGAGGGGACGGGTGTGGGGGACGGCATATATAACTAGAAAGCTAAGAAGGCATGGAAAAAGATCAGAGGTAGTAGAGTAGAAGTAGAAGTGCCGTTTAATGATTTTGGTAGAGGAAGAGGTTGACATGACAATTCAAAAGGGACGTATCATGGTAAATTGGAAGACATAAGTCAGACCACAATCACATGGGATGGTCTCGCCGCACCCACCCAACCACCCCCCACCCTCCGATTGATACAAATCAGCAACAACGTGTTATTTCTAGCTTCTTGCTATGTCACAAATTGTACATATGGGAACAGTACAATTTTACCCCCCTTAACCCTCTATATAACAAAGTGAGCTAACGTACCAAATATACCATCAGTCCAACACATCAACAAGAAGAAACTATTATGGCCAAGTCTAGAACCACAAGTACTTGCAAGAAGAATAAGAGCACTGTGAAGCTCAAAATTGTAGTGGAAAAGCTACGAAGAAGTCTATCTTTGGGAAGATCAAAATCGTCAAATTATTCCGATGGCGACTCAACGACTGTGCCAGAAGATGTTAAGGAGGGCCACTTTGCTGTGATTGCGGTGGAAGGAGATGAACCAAAGAGATTTGTGGTGGCATTGAGTTACTTGACACACTCAACTTTCTTGAAGCTATTGGAGCAAGCAGCTGAGGAGTATGGTTTTGTTCACGAAGGTGCCTTATCCATTCCTTGCCAGTCAAGCGAGCTCGAGAAGATATTAGACGATCGGCAATGGCAGGAGGAAGAAAGAGGCTCATCTAGTGATGTTAACTGGGGTTATTATAAATCTATGGTACGGAACTGGTTTTTTTAATTTTGGTGAGGCTGTATAAGTTAGTCTCTCTGCCATATTTTACATTTTGTTTGAGTAAATTGTTTTTGTTTCTCAATATAGAGAGTAAATTTATCCATCGGCAGAGGCAGAGGAGTTTTGACATTGTTTAAATTAATGTGGTGGACTTGTTAATATTCTCTAGCTTGCAAAAAGTGCTTATGTGACACCATTATGCCAATAATTGGTTTATTATTATGAAAGCTCTTAAGGAATAATTACGTTTGGGTCATAGTTATCATGATATTGATTTGGCGACATGTCATTCACCTATGGGTGGGTTAGTTTGATCATAAATTGTGTCGTTGTTTCCTATTCTCTCCTTCTTCGAAATTATGAAGGTTCAAATCTATGCCTTAGCATCTCCAGTGACAAGGAGAGATGCCAAATGCCTTGAAATAGATATTTTATATCTTTTTTTTTTTTTTTTGCAAGAATATTCTTCAACGACGGAATGTAAATTAATTATCTTCTCTAGAAGATGTAAATAAAAACCTAAATTTACATTCTTTTTTACATCCTTTGATGACAGATCATACTAATTAAAAAGAGAAAATTATATGAGATCTCAAATTTACATCTCTCCCATTGAAAGAGAACATTTAAATCTACCTAAAAACTAAAATGAGATGTAAATATAACTTTTATATCTCAAATTTGCAATTCCCCATTGAAGGAAGGGTAAAGGCCATAATGGTGGTAAATTTAGGTTCTCTAAATACAAACAAAGTGACTTTGAAAAACAGAAATATGTGCTCTAAAAATAATTCACGTGTTACAATATAAGTGAACAAAATCACATTTAATAAAACCTCATAGTGCGACATAATAATTAAAAAGAAAAAGGCGATTGAAAGTTGAAGCATCTGTCTAATTTAAAAATGAATGTGTTAAATTTTGGTTATGAATTCAAAATCCGCAGTGAAGTGGGGGCATTTTTACTAGTATTCACTATTGTTTCACCTGAAGAAAGACTCAACTAACAACACCAAACACTTACTGTACTAGCATCTCCGCATCCTTTTTTTCTCTCCTTTTAATTAATCATTTCTCCCTCTCCCCCTCTCTTTTGTTGCAACAGTAAAGTGACAAATGACATCACCAAAACACATATAAAGATGACTATGAGCATGTTTGAGACTACTTTTAAAACCAATTAAAGTGTCATTTGACAACAAAAAATGATTATAACTATGTTTAATATAAAAACTTAATATTACTTATGAGCCATATAAATATATTTTTTTTAAAAACACATGCAATTCAAGAAGCATTGTCAAATGCTTTTCCATTAAAAAAAGCCTTTGAACTCTAGTAACATTAAAATGTCAAGCACTTATAAGAGCAACTTCAATCCTATCTTTTAGGCCGGCCCAAAGCCTAAAAAAATAGGTTGGCACTCAAAAAAACCTCTCCACCCCTAAAAATAGGCCAGCCTAAAGTCCAAGCCAGTTTGTAGGCTGGCCCAAAATGGGTTGACGTAGGAACCGGCCTATTTGGCGTCATGTTGATGCTAGCATGACTTCAGCAAAGGCCTGATATTTTTTTTGTGACAGGTGCGTGGGCGCGCGTTCCAGACATCTGATAGATGGTGGGCCCCACACTGCAGGATCACTAAAGGGGAGCGGGACATGGGCCACGTGACACGTCTTTGGCATTTGGATTTCCTACGGTTAGTTTTCTGAATTGTTGGATTTGCAACAGTAAAAAAATTTTGAATTTCAAACCCAAAGGCTAGTGACGTGGCAACATATGGGCTATCCAATTCCTAGATCAACTGTCACAACCCGTCCCTGCCTTTAAAATTTTCTTAATTTTAAAAGTGTGAATTTACGAAAATGCCCTAGAGGCGAAGGTTTTGACTTTCATTGACCAACGTGTAGTGAGATGTACAAAATATTTTTTTATGTATTCCTAAAGTACTCGACGATACAGACGCATAGGCGCAAGTAGAAGTGATTGTGGAGCTACAATTAAAGTTTTACGGAGCTACGAATTCGATAACATGTTAAAGGAATCACTATTTTAATTATATTATATTATTTTATATCACTAATTTATGATGCCACATGTGTGTGGTTGAGAGGAAAAAAAGAAGAAGGGAATCGGGGGAAGAAGAAGAAGAAGAAAGGGAAGGGAGGAAAAAGAGGGCCGTTGCCCAATTGGAGGAGAGCAGAGAGAAGAGACTGACCCATCAGAGAGGAGAGAAAGGAGGGAAACGAGAGGAGAAGAAGGAAAGAACCTGTTGGGTTATCCTTGACCCGTGCCCAACCTAATTCCTCCACATTTTTCCGACGCCTTTGCAGGCGATTTTTCCGGCGAATCACCGCCATTCATCACTTGAAAACATTCCACTATCCTTCCTCTTTATTTTCCACCTAAGATTATAGTGAATTTGGTTGTATCTGGAGGAAACCATCCCAACGAAACCATGGGTGCCGTGAGGATCCTTGGCTGAGATCCACCAAACCTGAAACAATTTCATTCAATTATCACTACCAATAGACTCCCCTTGAACTCCTGAACAAAGCCCAATAGGTTTTAGGGGCGGCGGAACTTTGAGGGGGAAGAATCGAAGCACACCCTTTATAGGGTTTCCGACAGATTTTCGTGGAATTGGGAATTTTCCTGGGCAAATTGGCCTTGGTCACATGTATGAAAGTTGCTTCACTCACAGAGATATTTATTTTTGTGAAATTTGGTAATTTTTAGAAATAGTTGAATTTTCCAGCGAACTGTGCGGCGGGCCACCACACGCGGCAGCGCGTGGGCCGAGACTCCGCCTGACCTTCCTAGGCTAATTTTGAAGCCCTGATTCCATATTTAACATCTGTTTAGTGAAATTATAATGTTTAATATAGTTTCATAGTTGACCACCTAGTTGGCCATTAAGGGGTCCTTGCATGAATTGACGATCCAACCGTTGGATCGTCACCAAAGTTTAATACATTATGGTATGTAGTATTTGAGAATATTAGAAACTTATGGATTGGAAATCTGATGTACGGATCTTCCTAAATTGGATTCGTAAGTTTGTAAAATAAAACGTTGACCGCCACTTGAATCGGCAATTGGTGGAGATCCTACTGTTGGATTTGTAAGTTCGTAATGAAACTTTAGTATTATGTTCTAGAAGTATAATGTGGATCTTTAGAAGTTTCGGATTGGAAATCCGAGATGCGGATCTTCCGGATTGAGTTACGTAAGGTTGTGGACCTTACCGTTAATCTTTGACCGAATGTTGACTTTTAGTCAATGGATCTCAAATCATTCTAGAACGTCATTGGGATGTGTTTTATGTAAATTATAGGTTCTATGGATAAGAGTTCTGAGATGTGACTGAATAATTGTTCTAGGTAAAGATCGTTCGTGACGTCTCAATATTCGTATTGGGGAGTTATAGCGCGGACCTAAGGTGAGTGGGTCTTTTCCTTTCTATCGTGTGTGTGTGTGTATATATATATATATATAAGATTGACATCTCCACAAACGTTTATAAATTGAATATTTCATATACCTTCTGTGAATGTTTAGAAGTACATACGTGAACTACGAATGGCTTGATCCCTATTTAGGGTACGTAGGCAGTCTAACGAGACGTTAGATGCAACCATACAAGAAGTGAGATTAAATAACTGAGACAATAGCTTTGTTTGGGGAATTGAACAATGTGAGGGACATTGGTGTAAAATGTGAGTTTAACCTTATGTGTTGGTGGTTAAATGTTGGTTATAAATCAATGTGTGAAGAATCAAGAAATTAAAGTAAGGAAATGTAAGTAATGATAGTTAATTAAACTAGTGTCTAGTTGGGCTTGTCATCGATGATTATCCCCGAAAATAAATAGTTCGGAAGTAGGGCGTTACAGCTTATGCATTTTATGTCATATTATATATATGTATATAATTGAAAATGTTATGACATGGTTAAGTATTAGATTGCATCATGGTATATCCATATGTATATTACCTGCACATAATTATTGTGAATGCTTTGAAGTGCAAAGGTGAACGCAGGACACCCAGGTAAGTTCAGGTGAGTTTATGGTATTAGTTGAATCGATGGAGTTATAGCATGACTACATTTATGTGTTAGACAACTCCAACACTGTTGTACTAATTGCTCATGAGTTGTACATGTTATATTGAGATGCATTGAGAGCTCATAAACCTGCACCCCGATGTTAGTGCTCCCGCCCGTGGCCAGGGTATAGTCTTTCGTGTGATGTTCACCTTCTACACCTTACACTCACCTTGGACTCAAGGTAGATGCACAGGCCTGTCGTATAAACCACTATAGGTGGTTCTGACTCGTAGATGACCCGCGATTATTCGTACAGCCTTCACGTGATCGTAACACTTGAGCGTACTTATTTACACCAGTCCTGTCGTATAAACCACTAGAGGTGGTTCCGACTCGTGTGCAGGGATGTTTAATGAGCTATATATTAAGTCGTACATGTCACTATAGGTGACTCTTGACTTATATGCTAGCATTAATTGATGATATATGGATAAGTCGTACAGGTCACTATAGGTGACTCCCGACTTATATGCTAGCATTGATTGATGAGTTATGGATAAGTTGTACAGGTCACTATAGGTGACTCCCGACTTATACGCTAGCATTGATTGATGAGATATGGATAAGTTGTACATGTCACTATAGGTGATTTCCGACTTATATGTTAGCATTGATTGATATAGATGACTCTCGACTTATATGTTAGCATTGATTGATGAGATATTGATAAGTCGTACAGGTCACTATATGTGACTCTCGACTTATATGCTAGCATTGATTGATGAGTTATGGATAAGTTGTACAGATCACTATAGGTGACTCTCGACTTATATGCTAGCATTAATTGATGAGATATGGATAAGACGTACAAGTCACTATAGGTGACTCCCGACTTATATGCTAGCATTGATTGATGAGATATGAGTGCAGTCGTACAGGGCACCATAGATGTTTCAGACTTGCGTTCTAGTATGGGTTATTAAGCACGTGATTAACTATATTGCTAATGAGATGCTGAGTAGTGGTATATTTCTGGATTTACTGTGTGTATACATTTGATTTCATACTTCTACGTAGTATGATTTTCTGGAAATTATACAGGTATTACGGCGAGGGGTTACTGCATTTGGTAATTGAAATTGGTTTGAAAAGTTTTGTTTCACTCACTCACATTTTCTATTTTTGCACCCCTCCAGGTTCTAGCAGTAGAGTTCCGTATCGACGAGGATTTGTGACACTTTTCAGTAAAGATGTCTTCTTATGATGGTATAAACATTATCTTACCTTACTGTACTATACCAATGCTCTGTATCACGCGTGAAATGGGTCTAGACCCGTTCACCGTGCACTCGTGTTCTTAGGCACTTTAGATTTTAATTTATTCACATTTTCTACATTATCACACTTTATGGCTTCGTCACCTTTCAGATGTCGGCCAACATGGCTCGATTCGGGGTATTAGTGGACATTCTTGGTCGGGGTGTGTCATTAACGGTCCATGATTTTTGGCCAAAAACATAAAAATAAAAAAAAAAAAAAAAGTCAGAATTCTTATCGTTGGCCATATGTCCAATTTTGGGCTGTTGGATTTCAATTTTTTTCAAATCCAACAATCCAGATTAATTAATTTAATATAAATTATTAAAAATTGTTTAAAAATACAAAAAAAAAAAAAAAAAAAACGAATTTTTTTTTTCTATAAATACCTAACCATCATCTTCGAGTCCGGATCTTATTTGTGAGGATCTCGGAGATCCGTGAATCGTGTCTGTTCATCGTACATCGTGTGGTTAGAAATCATTTTAAATATTTTAATTTAAAAATTAACATAAACAGTACTTGACAAAAACTAACCACATGATGTACGATGAACGGACATGATTTATAGATCCCCAGAATCCTCACCAAAGGGACCCAAAGAGGATATTGTTGGATCATCTTCCCCCTTACACCACATTTCAATATTTTCAACACTTCGAACTGAAGCTTTCATATACTTTTGTGTGCAAAAAATGGCAACTTGGAGGGTCATTGAAGATGTTACATTGTATGAATGCTGGGTTCAAATTACTCATGACCCGATTATGGGTAATGAGATGCAGTTGTGAGAACTTTGGAGAGAATTACTACAGCGTTTTGCGATAGGCTTGAAAAATACGCAAGAAATAGTCAAGGTTTTCAAGGTCGTTGGAAAAAACTCAGCAAATCGCTTGCTTGTTGGAAAAACGCCTTCTCTCATGCTGCCATTAATCTAAGTAGTGGCAGAAGTTTAGCGGATCATGTGACAATATTTTTATTTATTTATTTGTTTTACACTTTGCATTTTATAATATTGTCTTATCCCACATTTTATAGACACTTCAAGCACAAGCTTGGTACAATACGAACAACAAAAACAATTCATTCAACAGATGGGAATGTTGGAATGTTGTCAAAGATCGTTCCATATACAAACTTGTGCCAACCAGTCTAGAAGTTGTCATGCACAACATCCTTCTAACCAATAGGAAGGCGACACATTTGAAAAGCGGGAAGAAAAACCTCATCAGGGACTTTAGAACAATTGATTTTCTCATCCTCGCTATCTCATCCACTTGATTTGTAGATGTTCCATATGCAAGCATCTACAAGGCAGTAGTAATTTTTTAGTGGTGGAGATGCATTTGGTCATTTACTGTTCATTGAAATCAATTACTATTCATTTGGGTGGATTAAGTACTGGTTTGGTACTGAGGTGCTTTCTAAAAAGTGGGTATAAAAAAAAGGTGAGCTCAAAAATGTGTTTGGTAAACACTTAAAAAAAGCTTATTTTCTGAGTTTTGGGTAAAAAAAGCTGAAAACATGAAGCAGCAAAAATGAATTTATTCTCACATCACAGCAGAAGTAATTTTTTTTCAAATCACAGCAATACCAAATCAGCTCTAAATGAACTTTGGACCAGCTCATTTTTTAGGGGTTGAGTTGCCCTAAAGTTATAACAAATAAATTTATGAGCAAAAAGCGCCACCGTTTTGTTTTGTTAAGATAAACGGCAGGCGTTTTGTTTTTGTTGGGTTTAGTTATTGGACTAAAATTGAAATCACTGAAGTAAATACATCGAATAGGCCCATCGCCTCCAGCCCAAGCTCTCTCTACCCGAAACGGCACCGTCCATTCACCAGAAAAATCAGAACGCCGAAGAGGAGTCCCATCCGCATACGCAACCCAACCACATAGTGTGGATGGAACCGCCTATAACCGACGAACACGTGGAAAGCCACCTCAACCCTAACCTCCCCCCTTCCCAGGGTCTGGAATCTCCTATAAATTCCCAAATCTTCCACCTCCCTTTCTGGAAAACCTCCACAACCCAGGCCAACTGGTTTTTGCTCCTCTTACCTGACGTACCACCAAATATCTGTACACCCCCACCACCTGAAACGCAATCCCAGATCTGACCTCCCCCACCGCCCTCCCTCTCTTCTCCGATCGTCTTCTCTTCTCCAAGGTACCTCCCCAATCTCAAATCCCTAATTCCCCATTACATATATCTATACACACGCATGTACGTGTGTGAATTGGATTGTTGCAATTTTTTATTTTTGATGATGATTTTTCGACGTGCAGGTTGATCTTTGAAAACGATGGTGTCGGACGCGAGCAAGAAGAAGGCGGCGCAGAAGAAGGCGGCGGCGGCGGCCAAGAGAGGTGGGAAGGCGGCGGCGGCAGCTGCTTCGTCAAAGGCGGCTGCGGCCGACAACGGAGCCGATAAGCTGGCCAATGGAGTCGGGTCCATGCATATCTCGGATCGGAACTGCACCGGCGTGCTCTGCTCGCATCCACTTTCTAGAGATATCCGCGTATGTCTTCCAATACGATGTCGTCTCGATTTATTTTTGTTTTTGCATATATTTATATGGTCTTTGTCTCTTTGACATAGAGTATTTAATATGATATCTTAATTTTTTTTGCCTTTAAAGAAATTTAATTTATTTGTGAAATTTTTTTTTACTCAGGTGATAAGGTGGGCAATGTTCCATTTAAGTTTGTATTTATTTACTTAATTTTTAATCCGAAAAAGTAATGTACGATGCAATATCGTTGAATGTGGTAGGAGACAGTGTAATTGGTCCATGGGAGAAATTAGTTAGTTTTCGTAACCTGCAAATATGGTTGAATGTTGTAGGAGAAGGGTGATAGAGCAAGAAGAATTAGATGTAGCGACAGTAAATTTTATTTATTAAAGTTTAAAGCTTTAAGGTTTTAGTATTTAGTTATCTGCTCAAATCTATATTTGTTGCTCGACTAGGAGGTTTCGTTATTGATATTGTGTGTACAAGTGAATACTTGATTTCCTAGTTTTTTAAAGGTTGTAATCTGGTTTCGTTATTAGTTTGGTATCATGGTTTGAAACCTTTTTAGGTATTATGATTAATTAACGCGTTTCATTTGCTGTCTGTTTTCTAAACATTGGATTCAGTTGATTTTCCAATTGAAATGGTTGGTAATAGTGATGAAATGACATTTTTTGTGACCATTGCAGATTGAGTCTCTGTCAGTTACCTTCCATGGGCATGATCTGATAGTTGATTCTGAACTGGAGCTTAATTACGGAAGGTTAGTCATACATGTTTTATTCAAGTATTAAAAAAAAAAAATTCACGATTTGGGTAATTTTGTTTTGCTTATAGATATGCTAAAGTTGTGTGTTTCATGTTCCTTTTCAGACGCTATGGTTTGCTTGGGTTGAATGGGTGTGGTAAATCCACCCTTCTAACTGCCATAGGGCTCCGAGAGCTTCCAATTCCGGATCACATGGATATCTATCATCTCAGCAGGGAAATTGAAGCTTCAGACATGTCTTCACTTGAGGCTGTCATTAGCTGCGATGAGGAGAGGATAAAGTTGGAGAAAGAAGTTGAAGAACTGGTAGCTCAGGTATGCTGTAGTAAATTAAATGTTAGATTTTGTATTACTTTGCTCTTTGATATTCAAAGAATTGGGAAGTACAGAAACCAGAGTTTGGTTAGTCGTTATAAATTAATGTGAATAACTTTTAAGGGTAAAAACTGACAAGCTTGCATAATTCGGTATGAAAATCCTCTTTAAACGAACTTATAGTTTCTTAGCGTAATGTTCCATGGGTTTTGTAAACTTTCCGGGTTAATACCGTCACTAGTACGCTCCAATAACCTATTCGCAGAAGTCTAGATGCTTTTATTCATTTTGTATCATAGATCATACAATCATTGCTTCAACTCGTTAGAGAGGATGGGATCCAGTAATGGAATTGTAATAGTACTTTTGTTTTACGCAGCTTCATACCTTTGTATGCATTTCTTATGACTTGTTTTACCTATTTTAGGATGATGGTGGTGGAGAGCAGCTTGAACGCATTTATGAGCGCCTTGAAGCATTGGATGCAGCAACTGCTGAGAAGCGTGCTGCTGAAATTCTTTATGGTCTTGGGTTTGACAAGCAGATGCAAGCGAAGAAAACTCGGGATTTTTCTGGTGGGTGGAGAATGAGGATTGCACTTGCACGTGCTCTTTTTATAAACCCAACCATCTTGTTGCTTGATGAGCCCACCAATCATCTTGGTAAGTTTAACTGGTTCGAAATTTTAGTTATTGTGTTAGATTTTTATTCACTCTATACCGTACTATTGAATAGTCTGTAGTATGGAAGGAATTTTGTTGTTTATGGGTTATATATCCTTTCGTTTTAAATTGTTTGTACTTTGCCATTGTGTAAAGAGTCTTTATACTGTTGTGAGAAAACGGGATGGAGAAGGAAAGGAAAGGAGAGACCTAAAGCAGAAAGTAGTTGGGCATGGAAGTTTTTGGCTTTTGTTTTTCAAATTTGAGTTTTGTGAGTTGTATTTTTTATGTTATAGATCGTCTTTTGTATGGCCTGTGAAATCACATTACCTAGTTAATTTTCCACTTTATAGGCCTAACCTTTTAGGTTCTCTTTTTTGCTCGTTATATGGGCAGGATAGTTCTCATTACAACTAGACTTTCGTTGTAGCATCAGGTTTGGTGGTGTAGTGGGTTTCACCATTTTCTTATCTAGTTATAAAATGTATAGCCAGTTTCCAAAATTGGTTGGATTGGTCCACTTATCAGTGGTTCAGAGTGTACATAGAGACCGAAAGTCATGTCAGGAATCTGATATAGAACATTTCCCCTCTTTTCTAACTGTTTTTTTTATTTTTTATTTTTTTAAAGTTTAGGTTAATTGTGGGGATCAAATGGTACTTTTTACTGGTGTTGTGTCATTCCTGAACCAGCAATGGGAGTTATGTGCGGCCATCTCCTTCCCATTGTCTTGTTAATACAGATTTGTCATTTTGGTTTTCTGAGTTATCATGAAAAAGTGGAGAGATTGGATGCATTTCTTTTTCAAACAGTACAACTTCGCGTAAAGAAATTCTTACTCATCCCCATCCCAACATTTATTTCTCTTGTTTAGGTTGACTTCTGAACAGTATTAGTTTGGCGAACTTATTTCACTGTGGTGATACTCAGTGTCTGTGCAGCTGTTTGACTCCATTAATATGATTTTGTGTCCGTCTTTTGGTACAACATATTTTTATAGCTTGAGTTGCTCATGGTTAGTTGTCTTACCTTGTTAACAGATCTAGAAGCTTGTGTGTGGTTGGAGGAGATGTTGAAGAATTTTGAGCGAATCCTGGTTGTTATTTCACACTCCCAGGACTTCTTGAATGGTGTCTGCACAAACATCATCCACATGCAGAACAAGAAATTGAAGATTTACACTGGAAACTATGATCAGTATGTTCAGACCCGTTCTGAACTGGAGGAGAACCAGATGAAGCAGTATAAGTGGGAGCAGGAACAGATTGCTAACATGAAGGAATATATTGCTCGGTTTGGGCATGGTTCAGCAAAACTTGCTCGCCAGGCGCAGAGCAAAGAGAAAACCCTAGCAAAAATGGAGCGCGGTGGGCTTACAGAGAAGGTGGCAAGAGACAAGGTTCTGATCTTCCGTTTTGTCGACGTGGGAAAGCTGCCGCCACCAGTTCTTCAGTTTGTTGAAGTCTCATTTGGTTACACTCCTGATAATCTGATCTACAAGAACATCGACTTTGGTGTTGATCTGGATTCGCGTATAGCTCTGGTTGGGCCAAATGGAGCTGGAAAGAGTACTCTCTTGAAGCTGATGACGGGGGAGTTGTTTCCTTCTGATGGCATGGTCCGGCGGCACAATCACCTTAGAATTGCCCAGTTCCATCAGCACTTGGCTGAGAAGCTTGATATGGAACTGTCTGCCCTAGCGTATATGATCAAAGAGTACCCAGGAAACGAGGAAGAGAAGATGAGGGCTGCAATCGGTAAGTTTGGCCTCTCGGGCAAGGCACAAGTAATGCCAATGAAGAATTTATCTGATGGACAGAGGAGCCGTGTGATCTTTGCTTGGTTGGCGTTTAGGCAGCCCCAGTTACTGTTACTGGATGAGCCAACAAATCATTTGGATATCGAGACAATCGACTCGCTGGCGGAGGCATTGAATGAGTGGGATGGGGGTCTGGTTCTTGTTAGCCACGATTTCAGGCTCATAAACCAGGTAGCTCAGGAGATATGGGTGTGCGAAAATCAAGCCGTGACCAAGTGGAATGGCGATATCATGGACTTCAAGCAGCACCTGAAGATAAAAGCTGGTTTAGCCGATTGAGACCGATATTGATATTGAAGTTCCGTCTCGAGTTTGTAGTGGTTAATTTGTTAGCCTTGCTGACACTTTGTATGAGACAATGTAGCGAGGAGGGTATTTAGTATTTCCGAGCCATCTTCGGAGACTCTTGACTAGGACGGAAGACGAGATGGGAAACGGGCGAAGGCTTGGTTATTGTTTCAAGCCGGCGGCAGTTTCTATTGCCCTTTGCCCGGTTTGTAGGTGGTATTTTTGTTTACATACCCTTTCCGCATATTTTGCTTGGTTAGCGGCCAAGTTCGATTAAGATTATTACTATGATTATGATATAGTTGTTATTTTAGGTGAACACTGGTATGTTTATGTTATACTATTCCCTCGAACTGAAAGGGTATGTTGTACTTATTTGCATTATTTATTTATAAATACCGGAATTTCTATCTTCTTCTGTGTCGTGGGATGACATTTGTCATTGAAATAATTTCAACACTTAAACGTGTCCTTTCCAATTTTACTTGTGTCATTGTAATAATATATTTTGTTTTATTCACCTTGTCTGTGTTTATGGTCTTCGTTTCTTTTCTGGTCAAATTGTTTATAGTAATTTTCTTGCTTCACTTTGCCCCCTATAATCTAATCCGTGTGTGTCAACGTCATGCTTGGGCTGAATCCTTAACATATTTACAAAAGTGCCCATCGCCAAAAGACACCATCTTGGATGTCAAACTGGCAGCATTGCGCTATTCGTCATGATCGAATTAAATTCTAAAATTTTGGCACAATCATCTTGAAAGAATCACAAACCTACTATAATTAGAATTACTTTAAAATTCATTCGTTTGTTTGCATTTTTCCCAAAGTAAATTTGCATGTGTAAAGTCTAGTTTTAAGTATTTGGCTTTCCTTCTCAAATATTGTAATTGAACCATCACACATGCTCAATCTAGCTTTAGAATATACTCAGATTATGGATGTTGCTGCTGGAGGAAATGTTCATGAAGTGGCTCATTTCACATCAAGATGTTTGTTCATGCATGTGCATTTCATATCTCATTTTGTGTTGCATTCTATCTAGTTTGATTGTCTAGTTAGTTTTGCACGCTGACTTCCAGCTGTCTAGGCACACAGATTAAGACATCTCATATGGGCTAACTGACACCTTTATGATGGTAGTCAGTTTCTGGCCATTAATCTGCCTAGATCTCTTGTGCAGTCGACAAGTGTCCTTGGGACAAGTTGGCTGATGAAAAGTCAGATTTCCTTGGGTATATCTGCTCTTAGGGTTTCATTTTTGTTCTTGGGGATTCAGAATTTATTTTAAAGAGAGTGATTTCAAAGCTTTGAGCTTGCATTTTCTTCATTTATGGAACCCTAGCTGCAAAACCAACTTCATGGATTAAACACCCAATCATTATATGTTAGGGTTGCATTGTTTTAAGATTTTGCATTAAGTTCTTGATCTGGTTTTAAGTTTTAAATCCATTTTTAGACCAAGCTTTTGGATTCAAATTAGAGTCTTCATTCAACTGTTTGACTGGAGAATCTGACTAGTCGTTTGAAACCAGATTTTATATACATATCATAACATCATATCATTTCATGATTTGAGTTGATATTGGTGCCACATGGTGAAGAGCTCAGGAGGAGCTGCCACTTAGTAAAGACCAAAGGAGTTCATCTTGTGTAAGGTAATGTTGTACAAAGGTAAAGCTGCTTCGTAGATATGGATCTAGGAATTGAGTTTGTGTGATATTTCTATAAAGGTTTGTTTACACTAGTGGATTGGACTCAGTGGAGAATCCTCGATTTTTTAACCCAGATGTGGGTTTTTCCGGCCAAAAATATCTTATGTTTAAGTTACGTGTATTGAGTTTAAGTTATGTTTATTGTGTCACACATCCCAAACACACATACATGGTACATATATCTAGTTAACATCTAAATGGCATGTGTTCACTGTTATGCTCACTTGACACATTGATAACTTGCAATGAACTACAACTTTGTTGATAGGATAGTTTTTAGAAACTGAAATTGGTATTTGAATCTTAGATTTATTGACTAACAAATCTATCTTAGTTGGCTAGCGGGTTTGACTAGTCAGTCCAGTGAATTATAATTTTTATATACAGGTTATTCCACCTGGTACCAATTTCAATTGGTATCAGAGCCTTGCTCTAGATATACATAGAGTGATCTCTGGGATTTACTGGTATTTGATGGAATCTCATCATGGGCCGTGAACGTGTCAGTAGCTCGTGTAATACACCTTCATTCTTTGATGGTACAAATTATGCTGCTTGGAACGAGAAGTTTCAAAATTTTCTTGAGGCACAAGATCTTATTGCTGTTGATTATCTTACTCTTAAGTGGAAGGCTCCATCGCTGCATCGAGGGTAGTCACTCTTAAGATGCTTACCCAAGAGATTTCAAGCAAAGAAGGTTGCCATTCAAGAGTTTTAGGACCTAAATGAGATCAAGCTTGGAAAATTGGTTAAGAAACTCATTACCTATGAGATTGAGCTTGAGATGGATGAAAGTGACTCCAAGAAGAGAAAAAAGTGACCTTTATGGTGTTCAGAACTGTGAGGCTGTTGGTGATGTGTGTAGACATGCCTCAGAAGATGATCTTGCTTTATTCGTTAAACAATTTAGAAGAATTCACAAAAACAAATGGAAAGATTCTAAATGGTTTAGTGAGCCATCAAGCAGTTGGGAAAAACAACTCACTAGAGTGAAGACTAAAAGGGTTCACTAGAAAATGAGACAAAGGTTTATTGAAGGTACTTGGTCTCTACTTTGCATGTGGTGGAAGTGAGCACTGTGCAGCTGATTGTGCTAACACCAAACACCTTAGTCAAAAGCGAGAGAAGGCAATCATGATTGATTGAAGTGATGTCAATGAACAAGGTTCTATGAAGTTTGATGAGTCGTCAGATGATGAAGAAAAGGTTGTTGCTTTTGTTACTCCATTTGAGGAAGTGTCTGTAAGTGATGATAATTCTGTTCTGAATACGAATGAAGAGATGACTTATGATGAATTGTGCATTAAGTATGATACATTCTTTGATAAGACATGCTCTACAAAAGTGGAGAAGATTGAACTAGCTAAGAAAGTTACTGAGTTACAAAAGGAAAACAAGTCTCTTCGTCCAGTCAGAATTGTACTGGATGAAAAGATTGGTTATTTTGAGGCTCATGTTGAAGAGCTGAATGAGAAAGCTCATAACTGCAATGACAAAGTTGAAGATTAATATGTCATCTCTACTCTTGAAGCTCAGGTCCATAACTTGCTAAAATCTTAAGAAAACTTGACAAATCAAACTCATGTGTTGAAGGCAAACAATGTGATGTATTATGAGGCTAACAAAAAATAGCTACTTGAGCTGAATGAGGTAGATGATAAAGTTATTCACCTTACTATTGGAGTTGAAAAAAATTGACAAGATGCTTAGTTTTGGGAAACTACACGGTGACAAAAGTGGTATTGGTTTTGTAGAAAGTGGCTCAAATTCTATTCCCACCAAAACAAAATTTGTGAGAAAATCTAGGCCTATATCTTAGAATGTCAAACCATGTCCAAAGACAAGATCTGTTCCTATGTGTCATCATTGTGGTGAAGTTGGGCACATTCATTCAAAATGTAGAAAATTGTACTCTGGAAAGCCCAACTTACTGAAAGATCAGGTGGACCATCTGGTCATCGAAGTCAACAGAATTGCTCAACTTGTTCATTCTTCTTCATTTGGAAATATTAAGCAAAGTTTGAAGTGGGTTCAGAAAGACTCAAACAGGTGCCTTATTGTTCTAAATGCTCTATCTGTTGCCAAGCTAAATGTATGGTATCTTAATAGTGGATGATCTCATCACATGACTGGAGACAAGGAGACTTTCTCATCTCTTACTCCCTTTATTGGTGGTGGTGGAGACAAGTCTTAGATCATAGGGAAATATGTTGTCAAGATCCCTGGATTACCTAAGCTTGAAAATGTTAGCTATGTTGATGGGTTAAAGTTAAATCGTATTAGCATTAGCTAGTTGTGTGATGATGAGGCTGATGAAGCGTGTTTCTCAAAAAAAGGGTGTCAAATTATAGATGAACATGGAAAGAACTTGCTTGTACTTCTGAGATATGAGACAATTACTACATTCTTAATGTCTTTAAAGTTGCTAAATACCGCTAAATACCCCAAGTACCATAAAGCTACTGATGAAGCTAGTGTTCTGTGGCATAAGAAACTTGGGTATGTGAACTTCAAAGACTTCAAGAAGTTATCCAAACATGAGGTTGTGAGAAGGCTGCCACCTTTTTCTATTTCTGACTCATATGTTTGCAGACCATGTCAAATGGGAAAGCAATCTAGAGTGGCACACAAGAAAGTGATTGACATCGGAACAACTAAGCCTCTTCAATTGATTCATATGGATCTTGTTGGACCAATTCAGACATTATCTCTTGGTGGCAAGAAGTACATTTTAGTACTTGTGGATGACTACTCTAGATTCACTTGGGTTTGCTTTTTAAGGGAAAAATCTGATACCTTTCAATAGTTATTCACTGTGTACAAAGTAATGTTGAATGAATCTCTGTCTAGCCATTATGCTCTAGTCAGAATTAGAACGGATCATGGAACCAAATTTGAGAATGCTCACTTTGATGATTTCTGTTTAACCAATGACATTAAGCATGAATTTTCTGCTCCAATCACCCCTCAACAAAATGGTGTAGTGGAAAGGAAAAATCGTGTTTTGATTGAGTAGGGTGCTACTTAACAACAAAAACTTGGCAAAGCACTTTTGGGGCAAGGCAATGAACAGTGCTTGCTACATCTCAAATCATATGTTCCTCAGAACTGGAACTAATGTGACTCCCTATGAACTCTGGATGGGTAAAAAGCCAATGGTAAAGTATTTGAAAGTCTTTGGGAGTGTGTGCTACATTCTACGTGATTGAGAACATCTTGCAAAGTATGACACTAAGAGTGATGAAGGAATCTTCTTGGGGTACTTCAACACAAGTCAGGCCCAAGAGTTTATAATCTGAGGACAAAGACCATCATGGAGTCCATAAATGTCAAGATTGATGACATTGATGTCCCTCCCTCTTTGGCAACTGAAAATGACGATGTGTTATTTCCATTTTCTAAGGATAATGGTGATGCTTCTAGTGAGTCAAGTGTGGTGTCAGAAAGTGACAATGACAGTGAATCAAGCACTGATCAAGACTCTCGTGTTCTATTCAAGGACAAACCAAAGTGGGCTAAAGGTCATCGTGATGAGGAAATTGTGGGTCTGATTGACAAAAACGTTAGAACACGAAGATAAATAGCTGATGAAGTTGCAAATGTTTGCTATGTTTCCCGAATTGAGCCTAAGAATATCAAAGATACTCTAACTGATGATGAATGGATCTTAGCCATGCAGGAAGAGCTGAATTATTTTGAGAGGAATGAAGCCTGGTCTATTGTTGATCGTCCATCGAACACTAATGTTATTGGGACAAAATGGATTTACAAGAGCAAGTCTGATGAGTCAGGGAATGTAATCAGAAATAAGGCCAGGCTTGATTCTCGAGGATACTCTCAACTTGAAGGTGTTGATTTTGATGAAACCTTCACTTTTTTTACTTGTCTTAAATCAGTCAGACTTCTATGTGCAATTGCATACCATTTAAAGTTCAAACTTTTTCAAATGGATGTCAAAACCGCATTCCTTAATGGATATTTTAATGAGGAGGTCTACGTGGAATAACCAAAGAGCTTTGAGGATCCTCACAAGCCAGATGGGGTGTACAAACTGAGAAAGGCTCTCTAGGTCTCAAACAAGCCCTACGTGATTGGTATGATAGGTTGTCGTCTTATCTTCTTACTCATGGTTACACTCATGGTTATGTTGATAAAACCTTGTTTGTTAAGAAGGTTAAATCTCATGTTGTGATTGCTTAAGTATATATGGATGACATAGTTGCTGGATCTACTTCTGATTCTCTTGTGAAACAATTTATCGATATGATGACAGGTGAATTTGAGATGAGTTTGGTTGGTGAATTAAACTACTTCCTTGGACTTCAAGTGAAATAAGAAAATGATGGCATCTTCATCTCTCAAACAAAGAATGCCAAGAATTTGGTGAAGAAGTTTGTCTAGAGGGTCAAAAGCTGCTAGATCTCCCATAAGCACTTGTGCCCAAATTCATAAGGACTGAAGTGGCAAGGATGTTGATCAGACTTTGTATAGAAGCATAACTGGAAGCTTACTTTACTTGACTGTTAGTTGAGTTGACATCACATTAGTTGTTAGGGTGTGTGCACGGTTTCAAAACTGTCCCAAGAAGTCTCACTTACAAGTAGTCAAGAGGGTCATCAAGTATGTGAATGGGAGTATGGACTTCAGTATACTTATGACACCAACACAAACCTGGTTGGGTACAATGATGCTGATGGGGCTGGGTGTATTAACGATCGAAATAGTACCTCAGGGGGAGCTTTATATTTTGGGTACAATTTGGTTGCTTGGCACAACAAGAAGCAAAATTGTGTCTCTTTATCTATTGCTCAGGCAGAATATGTGGCTGCCAGGAGCTGTTGCACTCAACTGATGTGAATGAAACAAATGCTTAGTAACTATGGTATATCTCAATCCACCTTTCTTGTTTATTGTGATAACTTGAGTGCAATTGATATCTCTAAGAATCATGTCCAACATTCGAGAACCAAACACATTGACAGTAGGTATCACTTCATTAGAGATCTAGTGGAAGCTAAGATTCTTACACTAAACTTTGTGCCAACTGAAAAACAACTAGTTGACATATTCACTAAAGCCCTAGATAATCGAAGGTACGAAGATCTTCAATGGTCTATTGGTCTTTCTGCAATGAACTAAATTGTTTGAACATCTATACTTCCAGGTAGTATCTATCTTGTTAGCATGCTCATCAGATACATACGTTTTGTCTCTCTATTGCTTATCTTAACTGTCAAACATTCATGATATTTTTGGGATTATCCTTGGTTAATTATTCACTATGATGTCAAAGGTTCTCCCTATTATCTTGATGTCAAAGGTTCAAATGAGAGAGTGTTTTATGAAAGGGGTATCTTCAAAAGAAAGAATGTATTATCAAATGGGAAAATCCCTTCATTTAGCCTTCCATGCAATGTCATGAGTAGTGCCTCAAGATCCCCCTTCGTAGGTCATGTATCAAATTCTCTTAAATATCAACGATGATTCATCAATATTTCACCTTCATTCAAATGACCTTGGCATTTCTCAAATTGGTGCCTCACTCAAAATTCCTCATCAAAGTTGGCTTTTCCTTCAAGGCTTATGCCTTGCTTTTTGCAAGTCTTGTCCATTGTCCATATTATGTAGGAAGTGTTGTCTCTTAAGTCAATAGATTATTAAAAGCTTGATTAACTTTGAAAATGCTTTTGAGATTAAATGCTTGGTTCTATGATTTTAAGATGGCTACCCAAAATCCTTTCTCCCATATCTTGACACATCACTGAAGGATTATGAGCTTTTGTTAATCTCATTATTAATGTTTGTGTATGCCTTTGAAGATTTGTCTATTGAGAACTTCATTGCACGTCTACTTTTTGTGTTCTCCAAATTACCTACCTCTTGGAAGCATAGATATTCAAGCTACATTGTAATTCGTTCTCATTTAGTCAGTATGTTGTTGGTTGTCTCTTAGTGCAAAGTTTCAACTGTTATCTTGATCTCTATCATCTTAATGAGTTGCCTTTGGTTGTTTGGGTGCTTTGTCTATGCCCTTGCTCAAATTCATGTTTCAATAGTCATCTCTTCTTTCTGTTGAGTCATTGTCTCTCATCAGATAAATGAAGTTATAATTTTGAATTATGAGGAAGTGTTTACATGAAGCGAATTAATTCTGGGGGAGTTTCCATTATAGGGAAGTCAATTCAGAATGCATGCATGCATCTCTTTGTGCTTACTTGTTGCTAGTCTATTTGTTACTACACTTTACTTGGGCATATCCATATAATCTATTGCAATTTCTTTATCCGCAGTGCTCTTGTGGTTCTTCTCATGAGTGCAGCAAATTTGACTCTTATGTGTGATTTCCACCACTTCTTTGTCTTACCATGACAAAATAGTGATTTCCACCACTTCTTTGTTCTTCCTAGGCGATGGTGAATGTTTGGGTGCCGCTGCTGGTTGGGATTGTGCTAGTTGTTGCGCACGCGGCGTTGAGGTGGATCGATAAGTTGTTGTGGATGAAGAAAGCTTTGCGTTGTTGATTGGTTATGCAGCGAGATTCTACGGATTTGAATGAATCGGTGGTAGCGGTGGTTTAGGTAAACTATTTGGAGAAACAATTTATAGTCTCATTGAAAGTGTGTTGTCGAGAAGAGGGGAACGATGTAACGTATAGGCAACGACAACGCACCAACACAGGACATGTATCTACATGGGCAAATTCGTAATTTTACTATGAAGATGAGAAATAAAGGAAGAGAAAAACACTTGAAGATGGGTAGTTTCATCCTTTCACTATGCTTAGGAACAGTGAAGATGCTGAACTGGGTTTTAGTATATATAGAATTTTAGATAGTCTTAGAAAAGTGTTTGAAGGTTATATATATATATATATATATATATATATTTTTTTTTTTTTTGAGAAAAGTACGATATTCATTGATAAGATTTAGCGAATACATACAAAACAGGTTGTCACATTGGGCTTCAATAAACACCTTGTCAGGATTTCCACCTGATTGAAGTGAAAAAGAGTGTCCTGCATCAAACTACATAATAGTACTATCCTCGAATAAGAGATCAATAATATCAGGGGTTCTTCAAATCACACTAGATGTTGTTCTGGAGATAGCCCCATCCTTGCCAATTTGTGATATGTGTGGATCAAGTTAGTTTATTAGGGTGATTGTGTGCCTACCATTTGTGCTTATATTTTGGAGGGTGTATTTAATTGGGAATTAGAGAGATTTTAATGGATTTATAAATACATGGATTTTTCTAGAGTTTAATTAATTTGTAGAGATTCCATGTAAAATTTTGATTCAATTTCCTCGAAATCTCGTAGGGAGAGATTTGTGGATGCTTAAAATACATTACAAAATCTCTCTAATTCCCTCTAATTCCCTCTAATTCCTCAACCTTATAAAATTCTTTAAAATCAAATTCTAATCGAATACACTTGAAATGTTATAAACTTCTTTAAAACGCTAATTGAATACACCCAGATTTATAAGGATTTAATAAACTATCTTAAAATCTTGATTAAATACATACTGAATTTCAGAGAATCACTTAAAATTCTGATTGAATACCCCTATATTCATTAAAATAATTAAAATCCCTCAAAATCTCAATTAAATACATTCCTCTTAGTTTGCCATACGCAAAGATTATTTATTTATTTAATCATCTCTCCGCATTGATCAGAGAGTTTAAATTAAAATATCGTCTTGTGCAATTTTGAAATTTAGACGAAGGAGAACTTGGGGTCTAAAGACAATATTTGGGTGTCCATTAACTTGTCAAAATTGAACCCAGTAGCCCAATAGGCACCACAACCCTCCAATAGCCCGTTACCCACGCCAGCCCACCCGTTGGCTTTCCTTCTCCTTCTCCCCACTTTCCTCGTTCCGTCGTTCGGCACTCGGTCACACTCCCACGCTTCCACGCTTCCACCCCACCAAGCCTTCAGCCTTGTTCCCGACAGGTACGTGAATATCTCTCTCTCTCTCGTCCGTTCATGTTTTCTTCCTTCAGAATAAATAGACGTGTTTAATCATTTTTCAAAAATGTATTTTTATGATTAATTATTTTATGCTGTGAATTTTTGGTCGATTGCCCCTTCCACTTCATAAGCAAGTAATAATCCAGGATTAGGAAATTATGGTTTTTTTTTTTTAGCATACGAAAGGGTTTGTGTTATTTGAATTTTTGAGCTGTCCTGGTTTGCTTTTTTGTTTTGGATTTGGGCATCACAGTCCTTTACTTTTTATTTTCCTGGTTTCTTCTTTTTTTTCCTCAGTGTTTGTGTTTCCCTCTACTTTTGGATAAAGATTTCTGATGGTTTAGTTTTCTTCTTATTCTAACAGCTTAATGTAGTTTGATATCCTGCAAGAGAGCTAAAAAGGTTGAACTTGGTCGAGGAGTTTCGTATTTGTTTCGTTTGAGGTACAATCTTACTACTTTTCGTGTTCTTTCGTATCGAGTTCATTGAAGGTTGATTGACTATCATCGTTTTCATGTTATTTGTTCATGCTTGGAGGTTGTAGTTTGCTCTTTGATCTAGTAAATCAAAATACGATTATCTCAGTATATGAATTTAGTGAATTTACAAATGCACGTCTATATGCGTTGCACCGACTTCATAAGAACCGTGCGCTAGTCTGGTTTTGGTGTTTCTTACCATTAGTAGTAGAGTTGCAGAAGCTATATCTTATGTTATGTATTACTTGCTTCTGGTTCTACTTACGGCTAGGGTAATCAGAGATATTTCTGTCAGTTGCTTTTGAGTAGAATCAAATATGTTTTGGTGTTATCTCTAAGACCGATATATGCTGGCATTGCTGTTAATAGCATGTACTTGGGTGAAAATTAAGGTTAAGCATTATAAGATACCTCTGACACTTGAATAACCTTTCCACTTTGTGGAACTTCCAAATATGCAACTTCTTTGCTAGTAACACGGAAATTGGTTTTGACGAGCGTGTTTATTTTTTCTGTCACATCCCGGCCCGGGGCGGGATCACTTCCCGGGCTCGCTCCACCACCGTAGCACGATATTGTCCACTTTGGGCCCCAACCACGCCCTCACGGTTTTGTTTTTGGGAACTCACACGAGAACTTCCCGATGGGTCACCCATCCTGGGAATGCTCTCGCGCGCTACTCGCTTAACTTCGGAGTTCCAACGGAACCCGAAGCCAGTGAGCTCCCAAAATGCCTCGTGCTAGGTAGGGATTGGAATATACATATAAGGATCACTCCCCTGGGCGATGTGGGATGTCACATTTTCTGCTTCCCTCTGTGGAGAAAGGGAACTCTATGGTAAATTGATATTGTTGGATTTCCCTGTCTTCAATCATCAGCCCTACAACTAGTCTTACAACCACTAAGGACTAACAAATCAGTGTCTGTGTGAAACTTTTGAGGTGGCGGAGCAACAAAGAATGCACGTTCCTTTCACTTTCAGGATTTCAGTTTATCAGATGGTTTGGTGGGAGTGGGAGTCAGATTAAATTTGTGTACCAAAGTTGAACTCAAATTGTTTCGGAATGTCTATTAAGATGCATCTGAACTTACAATTTTGGGAACCTGGATATATTCGGTCCTGTATATCTTGGCAATCAGGCCTACAATAATGCATTAGTTAGCATGTTGTATTTGAAGGAATTTTTTGTTTAAAATTATATCTTTATTTAACACGTCGAAGCAATTAGTATTTGGTTCTACCTGTTTGATAAAAATTGGGTGGAAGGTGCAACCAGTTTGATTCAAGTGTGTTATCACCGTTCTGTCAGTGCTTAAATGAATTTGGTTAGAACTTACCCTGTGGCTGTGGGTTACGATAACTAAAAGTGTCTATGTAAACCCCTTGAGGAGAATTAACCACCAGAGTTTAGTATCTTTGTTTGGTTGATAAATGTTTTCATATCCAATATGCTTTTATTAAACGAAAAACAGCAGGACTGCCTCAGAATGACGGTTGTGAAGCGGTATGTGCTACGAATGTTCATATCATTGAAGTACATTACAGCAAACGTAGTGGACAGAAATAATGGCAGGATTGTTGTATCAGCATCTACAGTTGAACATTCAATCAAGGGCTCACTCGAATGTGGAAGGTCTTGCAACGCAAAGGCAGCGGCAGTTGTTGGAGAGGTGTTGGCTAGGAGACTCAAGGTGGAAGGTCTTGATGAGGGACAGGGACGAGGGATTCACGCCAATGTAAATAACGAAGTCGAGAAGAAGGGTTTCAGGAACCGCACCAAGATTTGGGCTATTGTCAATGCTCTTAAGAACAACGGAGTCAAACTCGTTCTTGATGATAACGATGAAAACACTTCTCGGTCGAGTTAGTATTGAGAGCTCTCTTGTTTCATTCCTTCTATGTGTCCATGTGCTGAATATACGTGTGATTGTTAGTAGCGACATGGACGGATTTACGCTGATTGTACAGAATCCGCATTTACCGGAATGTGTATGTTTTGTTTTCGACAGTGCAGCGTAGCTATGATTAGGACGGGGGGAGTGACGGAACTCCTTGAAAGACTAATGTCACAAATTGCCGTCACTTTTCATGTTTTCTAATTGATTTTTCATACTTAAAATTATGGAATCTTTATTCGTTTGAACTTTTCTACCACTTGTGTCGATGTTGCTTTAGTACATGACGAAAAACAATCATGACTATGCACTCTGGTGCGGGTTTGATTCCTATCAATTTCTCTCTAACAGCTAACAATTTAACTCATTAATACTATCGTTTGTGAAAATAAAAATAAAAACTTTTCTACCATTTATGTTTAGATACTCAACGGTACTTGAGTCTGCAGTCAATATTGCCGTCTATGTTGTTGATATTGCAAATTGCAAACTTACAATTGGCAATATGTGGTGGTGTTTGATATTTGTCAATATTGGCTATGTTGGCGGTGGACCGTGCTAGACCTAAAAGTTTATTCTTGATAACAGGAGCAAAGTGACTTGGGGTGATATTTGAGGTTTTATTTGCAACTACCTTTACCAGCAAATCTTGCAGCATCTTCAAATGGGATAAATTGGCTCAGAATTGAATGTTATGCTTTGTCAGGGAGTTGGTGTCATGCATTCCTTCTCATGAAGTTGTATTGATAGTGAGTCGGTGGAGGTTCGTGGGAGGACTTTCACCAAACTGCCAAATTTAAAAAGTTTTGACTGTCGGCTCTCTCAATCCTGATGGATATCAAAACTTTTTTTTATTTTTTTATCAAGCGTTAAATTTTGTTAAATTAGTTATTGACGGAATTCAATACTTGATTATCTAGTCATTTATGAGTCAAATTTTCACATTTTAAAGAACATTGCTCATTTGTTCTGTTCGGTAATATTCCTCCGTTACATGTTAATCAAGATCATGTTATATATATATATATATATATATATATATATATATATGGATAGGAAATAAATTTGGATGCAACACGAGGAATTTCTTTAAAAGATCGCTAATTCTAGTTTATGAAGATCATACATTACATAAAGTCCACATTTTTTTGGTTTAATTTGAGGCTCTATGAAATAAAGAACTTTTGACAATATATTCTCGTCAAATGAGAAGTTCAACCACATTATTACTAGTCTATTGTAAGGTTAAACTCAGCTCATTTCCTTTAGTGTAAATAATTTTGTTGATAAAAAAAAAATATTGTTGATAAAAAAAAAAATCAATCTAATTAATAATATCAATTAGGGCTCCACTTTTTCTGCCCAGGCAGCTGTGGAAAAGGAAAAATAAAGGTGAATGAGAACTTTGGAATTTGACATGCAAACTGCAAAGGTCTTAAAAGGTGGATAAAGAAAGAAAAAGTTTATCCCTTCGCCATATTTTTGTCTTAATAATTAAAATCTTTTAGGAACTAAAGAGTTATTCCTAATGAGAATATTCACCTCTCTTAACACGAATATACTAAGGTAGTGTTCAAAGAGCAAACATGGTTTAACTTTTGTTGGGAGAATATAATCAACCTTAACATTATGCCCCATCGACTTCTTTCTCATTCTATTTTGTACGTAATTCTTTGAAGATCATGCCATCTTGGTAAAGAATTAATTAATTCTGAAATCGTTTAGTCATTTAACAATTATCTAATAAACAGATAAATTGTGTTTCTCACTCCAACCTTGAAATTTTGACAACATTACTCACACACTACAATTTCTAATTTACCTATTTTTTAGAATTGATTTAAAAAAAATGACATAAAAAGTAAAAGAGTTCTTATCATCAAACAACATGGAGGAAAATCAGAAAAACGAGAAAGCTCGAGTAAGAAGGTTGCTTAGCATCCCTTTTTGTAAGCTAGATCATCACATCATTTTAATGACAGAATGTAGGCTTAAAGAAATCCGAGCTCTTTGTACGTAATCTACGGTATATGGATATACGCATAATATAACTTCTTGTGGGAGCTGTAAACGAAATGCTTTGAAATAGTAAAGACCATGAAAAAGAAAGCCTTTTGTGTCCGCATTTGAAATGGTTTTTCATCATAAAGAAGACTTTATCTTCTTGACTTAAATGATTCCATTCTTTCTTCATCTTTGTTTTTATTTTTCTTTTCTTGTTTTATTAAGCTCTTAGAATTTTTGAATCAAAAGTCAAGGCCATATTTTCAAGCAATTTAGTAGTATATTTCGTTACTCTTTAAGCGATAAGTTTTAGGTTCGATTCTCGATGGATGAGAGATATATTGTTTTGTTCTCACTCAAACCATTCATCTTCGGTTGAAGATGTCACACCTCGCCAGTTCTCAGCAGATGGCACCTTTGGAGAAGAACTAATAAAACCCCTTCAAGAGAGAAAAGTTAACTCTTTTACTTACATAAAAAGACTCCTGTAGATAACGAGTTTAATAGTAAATTATTATAAGTCCATAACTAATTTATAGAGTGACTTAACTTATTCCACTTTTAATGTCGTTGTATTGAAAAAATTTATAATAAAAAAAAAACTATTAATTTTTTTTTTTATTTTTAAAAACGGTACGATATTCATTGATTAAGGGAACACGTACAAAACTTGAGGATGGTGTTCTTTTGGAAAAAGAAAGGAGGTCAAGATTTGAGCACTAGTTATGTAGCTATAAATGTGGTTAATTAATAAAGTTTTGATAGTGATGAAATGATGAAGGTCATTTTGCTTTGCTTTTTGCAAGCATGTGGCTAACTTTTAGAGACTTTAAACTCTTAAAACACTCTCATCATATATCTCCATGCTCAATGGTTTTGACACACCAAGGAGTTTGTTCTTTGCCCTCAACCCTTCATCATGACCAAACGTGTGCATAATTTCAACTTGTTTTTAGGTGTTCTCGATCACAAATTGATGAAACCAGTAAACTATGTGCTTCACAGATCAATCATATATCTTGCAATGTATCGAATTTACATTGATCAAATTTCTCCAAAAGCAAAAATTTTGACTTGACAAATTAACGTCTCAGGCAACGAAAGAGGCAACGTATCTGCTGAAAGACAGATTATTACAAGCCATATGACGACGAAAGTGAAAGAGACTTTCGATGTATCGCAATTGTTCATCTTTTATTTCGTCGACCTTTAACCTTTTGACACAGCCTACAAAATACTCACTCTCACATGGGTTTGAGGTCATGCCATGCAATGATCACGTCTAAGAAAAGAAGATTCCAAGCAAACCCTTTGATCACATGCGTTTCTTTAACTTTATTTATTTTTTTTCAAATACTATTGTGCGTACATAAAAGAAAATATTTTCTCAAGAAGTTGACTACTTAATTGTGAGGTTGTTGCGTAGGTAGAATATTCATATTCTTTTCTTGTATTTAATTCCTTCATTATATTTGGCTCCCTAGCCGATATTGCTCTTTGATGTCGAATGATAAACTACATAAATTTACTCAAAATCTTGGGCCATTTTTAGCCTAAAACTTTTAAAACTCTTATAATAATTCGCATAAAATGTACAATACATAAACGACTTTGTTACTTTATTCAGTCAACTCATACACGAGGCTTGTCTTTAAATTTTAGTTTTTTTTTTCTTTTTCTTTTTCTTTTTTTTTTTTCAAAAACTAAAAAATAGTTAGGTAACTACTTTTAAATTTTACTGTTATACGTTTTAAATTCTAGTTGAAGTTTTAATTCTTTATAAATTGAAAATTTTAAAATAGTTACCAATCAAAATTTTAATTTCAAAAATAAAAATTAGTAGGGAAGAAAATATGTGTAGGTTTTGAGTAATTAACCTATAAATGTATGAAAATAACCTAGGAGTTTGGATAATTTTATACAGTTAATACATGAAAGAAATTTTGGAATTTGGTTGCAATCACATTGTTGACAAAATTAATTTCGATGCCAATGAGCGTTTTGGGTTCTTTTTGTCCTACTTTCCCCTTTTACCCACCCACCCTTTCGGGAAAGTTCGTGTCTTTTTCTCATAGGCAGACTAAACCGAGGGCATCGTTGTCACTTGCCATGGCATGGTATGTGGCATCACCATCCACGCATGATGTATATGTAGCATGACATGACATCGTCCTTATCAAAATATTAACAGGGTCATGACTCATGATGGACCACACACGCACGTTACACGAACTTCTAATGCAAGCTCGTGTGTCTACTCCTTAATTTACACTTGCAAAGAGTGGTATGCAATTAAAAGTGTTTTTTTTATGCCCTAAAAGTATTACTTTCTTTTGTTGGTTTCTATTTTATTTAATTACCGAAAGCGAATTTATTAGTGGCAAAGACCAGTTTCTTCACCTGCAGATAATTTAATATTTTAGTAGATAGAGTGTTGAATTTTTATTTATATTTTTCTGTTTGAATTTCTCATCAAATTATTGTAATAGTTTCGAATCATCATTTCCTTAGTAATAATAATTTTTTTTTTAAAGTTTCTTTACTTGATTTTTTTTAGAGTGTGCCTTGAACTCAACTTATGATTTTATTTCTTCTGAGTATAATTTAATCAAGAAATCCTATTTAAAGTAGTATGTAATTTATATTTTGAATACGGCATTAATATATTTGACAAAGGGGTGAGAGATTTGATTTAGTTCATAAATAGGTTAGGCTTGGCCATAATATTTCGTATTGAGTTTTTCATCTACAAGAGTCGAAAGCGTGTAGATGTAGGAAACTTAATCCAAAAAAAAGATGTAGGAAACTAAAAGCAAAAATTGTTGCGTCCTAAAAATAAATAAATAAAAAAGGCATCGTACAAAGAGTTGAGAATTTTGACCAAAACTTGATACAACTCCATACTTAGTTGAGTGGTATAATCACCTTAATCATCAGTTATCAGCTGATCACACGCTTACGTAATCAATTTTGGCTAAAATTCAAACAATTTTCTTTAAAAAGAAGTATTATTTTTATTGGTGTAGGTACTTGAGAACTCAACCTTTTTTCCTTTGGATAAGTGCTTGGTGTAGCTTCAACCATAGTTGTAAGTTGGAACTTTATAACTTTGAAGGGAGAGGGAAAAGGAGTGGAAAAAAAAAAAAAAAGGAAAAAGAAAAAGGGTGGCTAGTGGCTACCTTTCTTTTGGGCAAAAAGAGGGGATGCTTTGTGGGTAACTTCGGTTTGTAATGGTAACTAAATCGGTCCAAAACAAAACCAATTTGATTTTGTTCTGTATGTGGGCATCTGATTGTGTTTGTAGTACCCCACTGGATTTAAAGGGTACCCTACGCGCTAAGGACGTAGGTACCTTCCAGGAAATGTCGTTTGTCCCATGGCTCATGGCGTATGGCGTATGGCGTATGGCCTGGTCCTATACGGCGGTACTATATAGGACAGCATAGCAGGAGAGGAGGGAGGGTGAAGCGAATATCCTCAGACTTTGTATGTTATTTCAAAAGTCCAGCCAGCAGACAAAAAAAACAAAAAAAAAAATTTTCGGTACTGTTTATTTTAATGAAAAATCATATTTTTACACTAAAAAGTCAATCCTGATATTATTCAATTTACCCTTTATTTTGTCGTTAAAACTTAAAATTTTCAAACCATTTTCATTAGTTTTCTTAAATAAAAAAAGCCAAGCCAGCTCAGTAGTAGGCAAAGGACACCTAATGGGACACGTAGACAACACCCATTGGCTACTGATAATTTGTTTGGCTTAAGAGCTTATATGTCACGTAAAAATTGACATTTCAGTTGAAAAATACGAAAATTATCTTTTTATTGTTACTATTGATGTGGATTTTTTTTTTGTTCTCCTCATTTGAATTTGCTCTAAGGTGTGTTTTAATTCATTTCCCCCGCCAGATTCATTGTTGGAAAATCAGGCTCATGAATCGACTCTCATGGTCATTTACGACGACGATCATGAAATGATTTTGTAGATCTCATTTTAATGCTCATAGATGTTTACGTTGAAAGCTCTTTTGTTATTCGATAAACACGTTTAACTGTTTATTAAAAACTTACCTCAAATGCTTTATGAATATGTTTTTTAAAAAGTGATTATATGATATTTCTAATAAAACGCAATCAGACGCGATTTAGATTTTTGTAAAATGCTTCTTGCCTTTTACACAAAAAAAAAAATTTAAATTAAAAAAAAAAAATCAAAGAAACCGTTATTAGTCACAAAAACTGGTAAAACCTAACATTAATTGAGCTGATGTGAATGAGTTGATTTCGTTGTCACGGTATAACAATATAGTATTCAAATGAATTTAGCATAATCATAATTAGTTTGGTTTGGCTTAAATTATTTAAAAGTGGGCTAAACAACTAAATCGCATATATTTTGTAGTACTTGATATCTTCTTATTGGTCATCACTTTTGTACTAGTATGTTCCATCTTATACGTAGATATTCACTACTTGTTACCAAGTACAAAATCTCCAAACCATTCCAATTTGACATCAAAATCCTCTTTGAAAATATCTCGATTTTCAAGAATGATAAGTTTCCTCCACTAATCATCAATTTACAATATAAAATTTGATTTGATTTGTTATAGAGAAATCACCGAACTAAATCGGTCACTAATTAATTGAGTTGATTTGCTTAAAATCAAACCAAATCAGACTGTAACGTTAATATTAGTTTGGTTGTGATTTGAGACCAAACCGAACAAAACCAAACTCTACTTTGATCAATATAAACTATTTCCTCTTGAGTAAAAAAAAAAAAAAAAAAAAAAGACTTTCATAGAGGAAAGGAATAATTGAGTCGTTACCCTCTCAAATTTCGAATAGGAAATCGACGAACAATTATTGTGTTGTGCGGCCTCCCTCCCACAGTAGTGCTCACAGTCAATTGTGCCCGTTGCATCGACAGAGTGAGTCCCACTCACAGTCGCACCGCTGCTTTTAAAATAGGCAAAATTGGTCGACATGAATTGGACGCAGGAATGTTGAGACGGTCGCGTCGTACGCTCACTGAAACGTGCACGACAACACCTCAGCCCATTGCCTATCCATTCACAGGTGTCCTCAAGGAAAATGTACTGCTTTTGCTCCACGGTTGCAATCTCAGGGATTAAATTTTTAGCATTCGCATTGGAGATATTATTTGTCTTCTTGTTAAGACATTTGTTTATAATATCTACGTACCATTAAAGTGGCAATTTAAAGAGATTTTAGCTGGTCCGTCTATTTTTAATTGATGTGTCACTATGTTTGATAGATGTTTCGTTAACGTTTGATTGATTTTGCACCTGGTTTCATAGATATTTTGTTAACGTTTGATTTATATGTCACTATCAAGGTTCTAAAAGATGTTAATCGTTAGTTAGACAGAGAGCTAAGGCCTAGCGGTTAGGCAGGAGACTAAGCGGATTTAAGTAAATTTATTATATATTGTATAAATAAATGTCTGTTTATACTTAAACGCACACATAATTGTATTAGAATACATAAATTGCAAAATAAAATGAAATATGAGTTATAAAGTATTAGAACATATTTAAAACATGGAAACAAACATATAATGACTGTTTATCCAAGTATTCAACAAGTTTCTAACATTTTATTGAAAAATTAAAATGCAAAATGAAAGTTATTAATTTTCTATCCAAGTGAGAGTCGAGATCTAGGTGGATGTCTAGGCAGGTTTAGGCGAGGACTTAGGTTGACTCCTAAGTGGGTCTAAGCGTACTTTCTTAATTTTCGTATTCCTAGAGACTAATCGGGACGGTGATTAGCTGCTAAGCACCTAAGCGGAAATTTTTAGAACAATAGTCACTATTTTTTTATAGATATTTTGTTGATATGTCATCAATATTTAAGTTAATCAATTCATCAATTGAAATTTATAAAATTCATCATTTTAGCCAATTTATGTAGTAACATCAATCATTTAAATTTTATAATAAGATGAAAACTTCATTAAGGGGTTATTCTCATCTATTGAGTATGTAGTTTTGGAGAAATTTTCTAAATTCTCGGAAAATTAGCTCAGGATTGACCATTGATAGTTGCATTTGTTTAGTTTCGATTCCAAGCACGTAAACATGCCACTTAAAAATAATTAGAATGAGTGAGATAGGCACACGTGGATATATATACACACACATACACACACACAAAAGAAAGTTTTAAACTTGTACTCCTCAAGCTTTGCCCTCTCCTAAAATTATGCTGGGGATGTCACATAGGACCAAATTGATTGTTAATTATAATCAAAAGAATCCTAACCATAGAATAACTTATCAAATTGATAAATAATGCTAGGCCAATGTGTTCCCATCTTTGACCTCCAACTATAGACTAGAATATTCAACAACCCAAAAATACTAAATATTATAATTAAGATTAAACTAATTTTATCAAACAAATAATATTATCTCTATCAAGGGATAGAGGAGTGGGTGAAGCTGTATAAAGGGTTATTAATAATGTGGTTCAAATTCGGTTTTGGCGAAAATCGAACCTAAAACTACTCACTTATAAGTGAAGAAAAATACTACTAGACCGTAGTATTAAGTGATAAAATTGAACTAATTTTATATTAAGATTTCGAAATTAAGAATCCTCTTGATCATTATAATTTGTTTATTTTGTTTATATATTTGTAGCCAAAATTCAAATGTAGGGTAAGTGCTGAGAATGACATTAATGACATGTCATTGTCCAAGTGGTTGTATTTGTATGCCACTAAAACCAAACCGCACACTTAAGAACAAGTTTCTTCCGTTTTTAGTGCTTCCTTCGCTCTCACCAGCTGCAGAGTGGCTAACTGCTAATACCACCTTAATTATAACTGAACTGCACCTGATCGCATTTGCACCTAGCCACGCGCACGTTGGCCACATAAAAAAGAAAAAAAAAAAAAGACAGCCAAAATATAGCTATTTTATAATCTGAATATATCCCATGCTAATATTATACAAGTTTTCGCTATCTACCATTTATTTACGATTATCTGAAATTGTTGTTAGAATAAAAATGCCTCCAAAATATGCAATTTTTTTAGAAGTACCCACTTGGTAAACAAGACTTTTAGTCCCGTTACGCCGTTGGCGGTACTAGGATGGCTGGATTGAGTAGATACTTCGTAACTTTGTCAAATGTCTTTTGAAAATTCCTGTTCTTTGTGCCTTATCTTTTTTGAAAGGCGGAGTATTTTTTCTGAGTAGTAAAGATTTTTAGAATTATATCTAAATAGTCTTCCATTTGATATTTCAAAGGAGTAAAAGTAACATTTCCGAAGAGTAGAAACTTGAAATTGTAACCAACAATAGCATCACTAAACCAGATCACAACCGTAGGATTAACAACAAAAACAAATCGCAGTGTTCCAAACCGGTTCAGAGACGAACCCAGCCCACCAAAATTTATCTCATATCTACCCCCGTCTATTCTCTTATTTACAGTTTTTGTTTTTTATTCTCTTTTTCTTATCAACTTCTTATTAACTCTAATCCCTTCTTAATTCAGCAATTTCTTCACATAATTGAGCAGGCATTAGGGTTCTCGTCGCTGAACATCTCCGGCGGGTTGCCAATGTACATTGGTGGAGGCGGAATCGGGTATCCGGGTGCTCCGTATCCGGGTGCTCCGTATCCAGGACCGTATGGGATCACGTATGGAATCTGCTGCCCGTACCCGGTCGGACCCGGAGGAAAATCCATCCTGTTCCCCTCAAGTTTCCCACCCTCCTTTCCCTCCTCCCCTTCCTTTTTCTTCTTATCCCCGCCTCCGCCGTTATTGTCGCCCTTCTCCTTCTCTTTCTTCGGCGGGACAATGTCGACGGACCTCCTCAGCTTCTCCTTCAAGGTCTCTGCCAGAACCTTCATGTCCATCGAGCCCTTCACCATCAGCAGATCCTTCTCCTTGTCGATGCTCATCTCGGTGAACCCTGCCACGTCACCCACGTTAAAAAACCAAACCAAAATCACAAAAACGGTGGCGTTTTACTGCGAAAAGTTGCCAATTAGTGGGAGATGATAAGCTCACCTTTCGTCTTGGTGACGATCCTGTGGATCTTCTGGACGCATCCCTGGCAGTGGAGGTTCAGCTTCAGAACCGCTGTCGTCACCGGAGGCTGCACACACAAATATACAAACCATTTAATTAAAAATTAAATAATTGAAAATATTGAGGCTGGCGCACGTTAGCGAAGGGGGAACCAGTGCACCAGTGCGCTGTTGTAAGTACGCACCTCTTTGGTTTTTTTGTCGTCGTTGGATTTCTCCGGCGGCTTTTTCTTGGCGTCGCCGCTGTCGCCATCGTCTTTGTTGTCCTTTTTGGGCTGGGGGGAGATGAGGTCGACCTTCTTATTGGTCTTGGCGGCGAGTTTGTCCCGGAGAGTGATGGGGTCCACTTTCCCGACCACCGTCAGCTTGTTCGCCTGGCTTTCTGACTTCACTGTCTCCACCTCTGTAACCAAACGACGCCGCCGCAAAAAATCAAAAAATTGTTCGAATCTAAATTTTGACGAACCTTAAAGTAGGAAACATAGCATATTCGGAATCAAATTTCTTTGAATTTGTTTTGAAAAAAAAAAAAAAAAATTCTGGGGTTTGACGAGTGAGTCTGACGTCTGTGGGAAATAAAAAGTAAAAACCCAGATGCAAAAAGAAGTAAATGAATATTTTTGGGTAAAAACCCAGATGCAGAAAGCATTAAATGAACATTACTGTGAAAATTTTGAGGAAAATCGTGTGGAAAATGAAGGGAAATTTAGAATTCGTGAAGGAGATGTGATGAGTTTTGAAGGATTTATTATCGTACCTGCAAAACTTTTGACGCATTTGACAATCTTGGTAGCGCAGCCCTCACAGTGCATGTCAATCTTCAGGATGACAGTGATGGGGGTTTCCTCCTTCTTCTCACCTCCGTCGCCCTTCTTCTTCTCACCCCCGTCGCCCTTCTTCTTCTCACCCCCGTCGTTGCTGGCGGTGTTACCGCCGCCGCCGCCGTTCTTCTTCTGCATTAAACCAAAAACAAACACCAACCCATTAGTCGAAACACAAAACCCAAAAGCATAGAGAGGGAGAGGGAGAGTGAGGAATGCAGTGTGACCTTGGCCATGGAGGATTGATTTTTCTCTGAAAAATTAGTCGGGTTTCTTTTCCTTCTGGTTTTTCAGGAATTGGAGAGTGGGAGAGAGTAAGGAAACGTTGTGTGAGAAGGTGGGAGGGTAGTGGGTATTTAAAGGCCGAGAGAGTTGCGGGTCAGTTACTGTTGTAGTGTAAAGCTGGATGTAAATTTTTAAAAGAAAACTAATGAAAAAATGTTTGAAAACTTTAGGTTTCAATGATAAGGATAAAATAAATAGTATTAGAATTTACATTTTAGTATAAAAATATGATTTTTCGTTAAAATAAATAATACCATAAGCTTTTCGTTAAAGTTATGATGAGGACGATGGCGGTTGTTTATGATATGATTGTGTATGTATGTATGTATGTATGGTCAATGTCATTGAGGCATTTTCACATACATGTCATGTGCGTCGGATGTGTGTGGGCGTGTGAAATGGGGCTTCGTATTTACGCGTGGCGAACGAGGAACGAAACTTCCTTGTATTTTTCGAGGAAGGTGAGGTGGGGTTTGGTGGTCGTCCCCGAAGGATTGCGTGGAAAAAGCCCATAGGCTCATAGATTTTGGTCTTGGTCTTGTGGGGTTTTAAATTTTGGCAGCTTTTTCTCTCTGGGTCTATAAAGTGGACCCTGATGACTTCTCTAAGGATACCACGTCGGTTAGTAATCCGGCAATCGTGTGATGCGATGCGACCGTCACACTCAAGTTTTTCGCAATTTAACAGTTCTCCTTTACTGGTGTGACATTATAAAGTATGCATCTGTTGCGAGCCATATGCCGACTTAGCCGAATTAGAAATATTGGACATATCACATGGTTTGAGTAAATTAGATAAAACACTCCGACAACTATCAATTATTTTATAAAATCACTTTAAGAGGCTAATTGAAATATAAAAATCTTCATGCATCCAGTCAAAAGATCAATTGGTGCTCTTCTTCCATTATAAAATAAGAAATTATCGTTTTTTTGCTTGGAGTTTGAGTAAAGTGAATGTTAGCAAAAATTTCTCTGCGAAAAAGAACGTATAAATATGTAAAGAAAATTCTCCATAGGAATGTCTTTGCATGTGGTGAAATGCAGAGACATTTTTCTTTGAAGAAGTGAAATGTACAACACTACCCTTGGCCCAATTACGTTAGACTTATGTATATCGGCCCAATAAGTATAGTTTCAAAGACCATAGGAAAAGGCCCATTCCATTTCATGATATCAGTACACTACAAAATTTCTAGGGGCATTTTAACCGTAAAATTTAAAATTTATGTTTTTTTTTTGTTTTGTTTATATCAAAGATCTTTTTTTGGTCAATCAAAGTAAATTTCATTAATAGAGAAAGCTAGTACAAAATGAAGACAACTCAAAATGAGAGTCCAGAATAGCCAAACAAAAGTCCAACTCTATAAAAGAAAATTACAATGAAATGGGCCCAAAGTGAGCAGCCCTATGCAACTAACAACCATAAAAGCCTAGACATGAAAATGTAAAGCAGCCACATCCACCAAAACAGCACTACCGCCACTGTAGATCCGTCGCCATCGCCCGAAAGAAGGGTCGAAGAACCAAATAGATGCACGAAAAATAAGGGTAGACAAGCTACCCATGCTAAAAGCACTCCCAATAATCCTACCAATTAGTGCAAAATGCACTTTAAATGCTACAAGCCACCAAAGTGCACTTCTGGAGGAGATCCTAGGAAGAGACACCCAATGAAACGACCAGCAAGGGTAGATGGTTGTAAATTCACATTGAGGAGCGATATTTGGAGAGGAGCAAGGTATAGAAGCCAGATCTGAGATCTCAAGGACATCTTAGACCAAGCTCAGAGCAACCTGAGACACAAAATGCTCAAAAAGGAAAAAGTTGAAAATTAAATGCATAAAAAGAAAATCCAAATCACCAACTATGGTGGTTTGGAGAAGTGAAAACCGGGGTGGAGTTGGGAGAAAAAAGGGAGCTGGGAAGGTAGGGGAAAACGGAGGGAGAGAATGGGAGATATAAAGGTAACAGAGGGTGGAAAAAAGGGGGAGATAAAGGAGGGCGAACAACATGGAGAGAAGGGGAGAAAGAAAGGAATCAGAGGGTGGAAGAAAGGAGAAGAGGGAGGAGTATGGGCACTAAGCTGCCGCCGACCCTAAGCCGGAGCAAAGAGTCGACATGAAGAAGGGTTTCAAAGCTTTAGAGGTTTGTGGGGGAGAGAATGGGGCACAGGGCGAATGGTGAGTGTTTTTTTTTTTTTTTTTTTTTTTTAACAAAGATCTAAGTGTTAGAAGACCCGGAGTACGGAGCACCACCGAAAATCCATAATACTTAGGGAGCTTTACATCCAAAATCTTCATCTATCAACAATTTATCAATGAACTCTTCATAATCCATAGTTTAGGGTTTATAAACCCAAGCAAAAAAAAAATCTAAAACCCCAAATCTCAAACATCGACCCATAAAGACTACGGGGTTTCTCATTAAAAGGGAATTGTTATTGGCACTCCAAAAATCTCATTTTACACTCCAATTTTTTTTATAATTAGTAAGTACAATACAGTTAAGAGGATTGTAGAATGCGATTTTTGAAGTGCTAATAACAGTTCCTGTTAAGTACTAGATTTAATGTTTGGCTTCCCTTGTCAAAATTTGTAAATACTACCACACATGCTCATAATTTAGAGTTAGGGTACAATGCTGATCTGGGATTACTATTGGGATTGAACTTGTCAAAGCACCGACCATCATCACTACAAAAGGTTTGATTCATACATTTGCATATGCATATCAAGCTTATTTTTTCAGATTTCTTTTGTTTAGTGTAGTTGTCTAGTCAGAAATTCATTCTACTATCCAACTGTTTAGGCATGCAAATTAAGATAGTCCACATGAGCCATCTGACACATTTTTCTGTGCGTGGATTTCTCACCCTTGATCTAAAAAGGTTTCTTTGGCTTGTGACACATGTCTCCTTGTTTCTTTTGTTTGAAACATTCAACTATTCCATTAAAAGAGGTTCTAAGGGTTCATTTGTTTCTTGGCTAGGTTATTCACATTTCAAGAGAAATAGTGCTTTTAGCCTAGAGCTACCTCTTAAGCTTCCAAACTGAAACCTTAGCCACAAAACCATCTCATGCACAAACACACCCAGTCACTGCATATTAGGGTTGCATTGTTTTCATGGTTTTACATTAAGTTGTTGGTCTATACCTTAAGTTTTATATCCTTCATAGACCAATTTTTTAAAATACATGTTAGGTTCTTCTTCAATTGTTTGACTAGAGAACCTGACTGGTCGTTTGAGTCCTCATTTAATAAGCATATCATAACATCATATTATTGATTGTGTTGATCTCGGTGCCACAAAATGAAGAGCTCAGGAGGAGCTGTCATCTCATGAAGACCAAAGGAGTTCATCTTGAGTAAGACAATGTTATACAAAGGTAAAGCTGCTCCGTAGACTGGGATCTAGGAATTGAGTTTGTGTGGTCTTTGTAAAAACTTTGTTTATAGTAGTGGATTGGACTCAGAGTAGAGATTTCCCGGTTTTTTAACCCAAATGTGGGTTTTTCTGGCCAAAAACTTTCTTGTGTTCAATACTTTACAAAGCATCCTTTATGACCAAATAACCACTGTTAGAGGTAAACATTGTAGGGTTTGCTAGTATTGACACTTTGTTAAACAAGTAAACATAACTCAATAATTAAGGTTAAAACATAACCAATGATCACACTACGTTATTTTAGCATCATAAGTTTGCTTGATTTATATGCTTGTCAGCACCTAACAATCTGTACTCAATTGACTAGTACGTTTGATTAGTCAATGCAGTTGGTTTCAAAGTTTTTATAATAGGGTAATCCACTTGGTATCAATTTCAGTTCCCCATTAAAAAACCTATATATATTTTTTTATTAGAGAATGGCACAAAAAGAATTTCACTCTAAAAATTAGGTTTTTTTTTTTTTTGAAAGGAATCAATAGTATTTTCATTGATAAAGAAGACAAAACAAGGTCAAACAGAAGCCATATTACAGATAGCAACGATCTTCCAAGAGGGCATCCAAAATCAGATTGGGAAGGGACCCCAACCATTTACAAAATGTACTAGAACCAAGGCCACATCTAGCGAGACGATGCGCAACACCGTTGGCTTGATGATGAATATGGGTACGGTAACTTTAGTGATCATGGAGAACAGTGCTTCGTATCCTTAATAACCTGCCAATCAGAGATAAATTAACCTGAAGCGAATCAAGCCCAACAACCAAATTTTGGAATCCCCTAGTCTTTTTGCGCAAGCCCCCCACCTCCCTTCTTTTATCGCCAGGGCCTCTGCTGAGTTCTAAGAGTTTAATTACTAGTAAGAACAACTTGAAACATCCCCACATTTTGCCCATGCAGCTTGAGCAAAAATGAAGTGTTAGTGTATTTTGAGTTCCTAAATTAAATAGTCAAAATATCTTTTTAGATATTTAAAATAACAACACGCGAATAATGTTATTGTGTGATAAAAATATTGGCTCCATACTTGTGAGAACATAAATATTGTCTTGTAAAATGTTCAAACTTGAAACGAATCAAATACGAAGTTTTGATAGATGAGATCATACCAACTCACAAGCACTAGATCCCATCAGATTTTGAAAATAAACGAGTTTAGACTAAAGTAGTACTAAGATGAATGAACTCTTGGAAAATCCTCGTGTTGCATCCCCCTCTTTATTTTATGTTTTCTCACCAAAAATAAATTATACAGTCTTGCCTCCAAATAAGCTATAAATTGATTTTGTGAATCCACGGTATCTTTCTTTGTTTAACTTCCGTGGCACGACCGCAGGCAAGGTTTGCCTTCTTTAATTTCACCATTTTTTTTTTCCGATGAAGACTTCAGGATCAATACGTGGGGCATCTTTCTTCGGGACATCTACAACAAGAAGTAAACATATTCATCCAATAAATAAACAATTTAAAATACTAAAAACTGCATCGTATAGATAACATATTATCTTCCATAACTAAAATTGACATAACAAAAAAATAAAAAGTGATATAACAAAAAAAATAAAAAGTGAACTAAAATGAGTAATTATATTTCTAGATATACTGCGTATGTATTGAACCCTACCTATACTGTGGTAAGAATTTCTAACTTACTAAGTTATGAGTATCTGGTGTCAAGATTTTACAAACAAACGATATTACTACTTTAAATTTTATTAAGGAGAGGGGGAAAATTTCAATCCCAAAAACAGTGTATTGAAGAAGAATGCCTATCAATTAGAGCATGGGCCAAGTCGTTATAAAAATCTAATAACAGTTAATTTATAAAGATTAACATATATACAAATTTACTCTAATACAAATTCCATACCATTACTTAACAGAAGAGGTGTTCTAGACTTTTTCTAGATATATTTGAAGTCCTTATTTTTTTTACCTGTAGTAACTGTTGTATTTTCACAGACAAAAAAAAAAAAAAAAAAAATTGTATGTATAGGGTTAGGATCGGGAGACACATAAATTTTGATACATTTTCATAAAGCTCACTCCATAATGTATTTCAACGATCCAACTGTTTATCTTTTAGATATTTCCTCGAATATATCTTTAAAAAAAATTACTCAAATATGAAATTATATGATTGCTGGATTAATCATCTATCTTTACAGAATTGTATTCATTCATTTTCTTTCCTACAAATGAATGTTTTAATGATTATGGATTTGTCTTTTTTTTTCTTCCAAAATTTCAAAAAAAAAAAAAAAAAAAAAAAAGGATCTATGAATAATAGATTGAAATATAAATTGTTTCGATCATTAAAAAGATTTACGATACAGAAATCACAAGAAGGTGTCAAAATGTATGTAAAAAAATTGTGTGTCCCCCAATTCTAACCTATATATGTAGACTACATAATGTAGTTATCCAAAATATGGGGCACTAAAGAGTGTAGTACTCACTTACTTTGTCTAGCGAAGTACAATGCCTGATATTCAGGTTTCTCCCATGGTTTTGGAAAGAACTTCCTTCGAAGTTTTTCTTTTAGTTCAGAAGCTTTTTTTGGAGCATTTTGCGCCATCTCAACAGCTTTCTTTGGAGCATTTTGTGCCATCTCAACAGCTCCCTTCTGAACATTTTGCGCCATATTAATTGCTCCCCTTTGAATCTGGTTAACCATCCCGTCAGTGTTTTCTTTGCTCGTTGCTGCTGTTGCCACTAATTATATAAGTCACAATTAATTCATAAAAAGGAAGAATTGTCACTTACCACTACGTTGACGTTCTAATGATATTCTCTTTCACTTGTAAGCGGTGTTTTTTAAATTCGACTCCCGTGAAAAGCGAATTGGATATCAAATTAATTATTATAGCTGATTCATGCGATTTAGCCCAAATCACGTAACCCTTGTGTAAGTGTATTGGTGTGTGCGTATATATACTTACATGATACAATAGACTATTTCGAAGCCTAGAAAGTATTACATAGGAAGAAGTAGTAGAATAACCTGAAGTGGCTTTTATTTTGGTCGAACCACCTGAGGTGCTCGGTATAGAATTCCACAATCCTTTGCTGGCGGAGGAACCTGTTTTTCCTACCTCCTTTGGGTTGGTCTCTTCAAAACATGAGAGGACAAACAAAGTTAGTCAAATTCAACGGCTATGAAATCATTTGGTAACCATTTCGTTTACATTTTTGATTTTTACCTTTTTGTTAGGAAGAGACAAAAAGTACAAAAGTCTCTTCAAGAAATTAAATTTAAACACGACGATATTCCTAATTTCTTCAAGCTACTTAGTGTAGCATTTCTGATGAGGGCCTCTCTTCCCGCTATTGTCATCCCCAACATTGGATTTGGGCATCCCGATACGAGTTTAGTGCTCTCAGTTCTTGTCATTGATAATATGTCGATATGAAGCAAGTGACTTGAAAAAATTAGGAATCCTCCTTTCCGTAGTTGAAATGAATTAGTGCAACTTATCCTAACACAATAAAATAATATGTCGATATAAAATGGTCAAAGATCGAGCATTTAAACGCAGAAACCATGGACCTTTTGAGTTACAAAATTATAATATTCGAACATTTTCATAGCATAGCATTATTTATATCAAACATTCAACCTATAAAATGCAGACAAACAGATCATGTATGGACAATTCCTTGTAGTTTCGTTTTATTTGGTTTGATTTCTAATCCGGGGTCATTGTTTATTCTTAAGAGGAGAATATTCAAATATTAAATATACCTCTGTCCAATTTGATGGAGGAGGATCCTTTCCGGATCCACTTTATTAATCCATATGATTGATCTCCTATAATCCCAATATAGTCTAGTTATCAAATTATAAGTGGTAAAAACTAATTAATACACTACGTTGAATTTCGTATAAATTCGGACAAGTAATCGTCTTCTCTAAACCAATTTAAATTCAAACATTCGGCCAAAATACTTTTAGCTAGACTTATACTCTAACAAACAGAAAAGAGGTAATTTAGGTTGTTAAGTTAAAACTGCATGTCTGGTAAGAAAACATGCATGTTTTTACTTCTAAGTTCAATGAAAATACCTGCAACACGATTAATGAGTCTGCCAAGCATGGTAGGGGTGCCTGAGGCAATTGCGCCGTTTGGGAACTCCACACGCAACCTGTTCGGGTCCTCCTTCTGGTTCTGATTTCCCTGCATTATTAATCATATCACAAACAACTCACACAAGCGCAAAGAAATTAAAGACAGATCTCAAGGTTATAGATGTGGCTGAGTCGATTGACGTACGTTTCCCATCGCGATTTTTCTTTCTTTTTTCTTCTTCTTTTCTCGTCACTGGGAGATGATCAGTGGAAAATGAGGAGAGACATGGCCTGTATTTAAAGAAATCTGAGACCGATTCAGTTTTGATTTATTAATTAACTTCTACACCTGGATCGCATTAGCAGAGAGTGGGTCTTTATTTATTTTGTTCAAGACTAAGTCTAAAGACTTGTGAAATATATATAGAAGCATTATTTGTTAGCACTAATGAGAGTCTTTTGGGTCTTTCTTTTTTAATTGATGAGGAGCGTTGACTCATTACACATTAGCCATAGTTGAGGGACAAGAATTGTTTGCCCTCCCACTTTCGATGCTCTTCCGTGCCTTTTTGTTATGTTGACGTGCCTCAACTGTGACCATACAAAACAAGAGGGCACATGAGGGCACCGGAGATGGGAGGGCCTACAATCCTTGTCCATAGTTGAGAAGCTTTTTAGTGTAATTGTCACACCATTATTTTCGTCATAGTTACCTTAATTTGGTTTGTGGGAGCAGACTTTGCATCCTCCATTATTTTGGTGAAACTATAATTTTGGACTTGGATATCGACATGTTTTGAAATTACAATTTGCCTCTTATATTTTTTTTTTTTTTTTTGTAAAGCTAGCTTTCTTTACGGATACATGCCATTATCTGTGGAAACTCAACAAGGAAAAAAAAGATAAAAAACGAAAAAAGGTAATCAAATTTGGAGTTCTATATGAAAATATACAACAAATGTGGAAATGTAAGCTTCCATTTATGTGAGCATCTAATATGTGTCGTTTAAATGAACTTGAATCTAATTATTTTGACAAAAAAAAAAAAAAAAGAATCTAATTATTAGCCAATTCAATTGAAGCAATTAAGGATCTAACTTGAACAAGCTGATGCTAAACTCAAAGGCATGCTATATTCTGTAGTTACTAAACAAGAGAAAAAGCAAAAAAAAAAAAAAATATATATATATATATATATATATATATATATATATATCAGATTTTGAGTTACAAATGAAAAAAATATAACAAATCTGAAAATGTAATGGTTTGTTCGTTAATATTTTGCAAAACAGTTTATTACATATACAACGAGTGAAAAATGTGTTTGACATATTATTTTGTGACAATTAAGGAGCTAACTTGAATAAGCTAATGTAGAACTCAAAGGCATGCTATAATCTGTAGAAACTCGACAAGAATAAAAAAGAGAAAAAGAAAAAAGGTAATCATAGTTTGAGATGTAAATGAAAATGTATAGAGAAGATAACGAGAGTTTTTGTTTATGGAAAAGCCAACCACCACGGTGATTGTTTATGGATGAGGAGCATTGACTTTCTAGAAATAATGTTAATATAATATTAGCATACAACTTCATTTCAATACGACGTCTATATTATCATTCGTGAGTGTTACTATGTTTATCCCATAATTGTATATCTCCATCCACATAATGCATGACTTTTATCTATTTATCTTTACCATTAGAAAGACAAAACCATACTTTGGGGTCACAAGACTTCATAAAAAATTATTGGACGCAAATGTCCCTGAAACCAAAAAACTTGTAATGGAAGTGAAAATCCCCGTTTATTTGTTCCAAGGATATTTTTGTAATAATCCTAAAGACGTGTGAAATAAGATAAGCATTATTTGTAGGAAGTGAAATCCCCGTTTATTTGTTCCAAGGATATTTTTGTAATAATCCTAAAGACGTGTGAAATAATATAAGCATTATTTGTAGGAAGTGAAAATCCCCGTCTATTTGTTCCAAGGATATTTTTGTAATAATTCTAAAGACGTGTGAAATAATATAAGCATTATTTGTAGGAACGAGGGTCATGAATTCTTTTATTGTATCCGTTTATTGTAAATTGTGTAACTAGTTTTCGTCAGGTACTATTTGTGTTTAATTTTAAATAAAAATTTTAAAATAATTTCTGACTGTACAATGTACAATGAATAGATACAATTGAAGGATTTCCGAGATCTTCAAAAAAAGAATCCGAAGAGGATCCTCAATCATTTGTTAGCACTAACGAAGTGTCTCTGTTTATCAAAAAGACTCCAGGGTCATTGCTTAATGGGTAAATATCAGTTTATTACCATCAAGTTTCGTGGTTTTCAACATTTAGTACATGAAATTTTTTTAGTCCTAAAGTCATACCTAAAGTGTTAATTTTGGGATAATCTCATACATTCGTTAGTTTGGCTATTAAGTTTTCTGTTCACTGATGACGTGGCACCCATGTGGACAATGACTAGGCGTCACGTGTCATTAAAGGGTCCACGTGGAAATTAAAAATTAAAAAAAAAAAAATCCCGCCCAAATTTTAACCCATAACATTCATTTTTTCTCGCCAAAATTTTTTGAAAAAATAAAATAAAATAAAACTAGATAGGGAACGACCCAGAGCAGTTTTGATTTCTTCCACATTGGCAACATTTCTAATGGCTCCGACAGCATGGGTCTGGGTCGCCGGAGACCCAGATAAGTAGGCTTCGATGTGGATTGAGATGCCACAGTAGGCGGAAATGGCCTAGGCATTTTCTGGTTCTGCGGTGAACGCCTATACCGCCATCACAACCTTCTCTTCAAATGGGTCTACTCGGATTCAAGTATTCTCAGCATAGGACCTATACTCCTTTCTTCAAACACTGCCTTGCGCGACGACTCGTCGTCCGCGATGGTCAAGTGACAGACGGCGAAGATAGCCTGCTCGCAGACGGAAGACTGGTGGTGGAAATCGAGCGTTGGTACATTGGTCGGCGAGGGTAGTGAGGCGATGAATAGTGGAGAGGAGTTGAGGTAGGAGGGTGTGGAGGAGGGGGTTCTGGGGCCAGTGGGCGGAGTCGAAGATGTCAGCGACAGAGGAATGAAGGGCGGTCCAGCGGCCGACGAAGGAGTGGACGGTGAGGGAGGAGCAGAGGAGGAGGGAAAGGGTGAAGTTGATGAGGTCGAGGAGGGTTTGGAGTGGGTTTGCGGCGACGACGGCGGCGAGATGCATTTGGGAAGGGGAGGGCCGGATTAGAATCGGGTCGGGTTTTGGTTTGTATCGGGCATCGCTGAACACTGCATGAGAGAAAGAGAGAGAGATGCTTGGAAGTAAAGAAAAATGAGAGCAACAATGGAATGAAGGAATGCAGTGAGTTATGGGTTAAAAATGGGGAGAGCGATCGAGAGGAGTGTGGGGAAGAGATCAACAATGGCAGACAAATTTGATTTTTTTGAAAAAAAAATTTGGCGGGAAAAAAAGGAATCCAGTGAGTTATGGGTTAAAAATTTGGCGGGAATTTTTTGTTTTGAATTTTTAATTTCCACGTGGATCTTTTAATGACACGTGGTGCCCAGTCATTGTTCACATAGGTGTCATGTCATCAGTTAATGGAAGATTTAACAGTTAGACTAACGGATGTATGACACTGTTCCAAAATTAATACTTTAGATATGACTTTGGGATGAAAAAAACTTCATGTACCAAATGTTGAAAACCACGAAACTTGAGAGTAGTAAACTGATATTTACCCTTATTTAATTGATGAGAATCGTTGACTCATTAGCCATAATTGATAAGTTTTTTAATGTATGTGTCACAGCATGTAGCAGTTACCTTAATTTGGTTTATAGGGCCAAATTCAAACTCTGCGTCCTCTATCGTGTTGGTGAAATTATAATTTTGGACTTGGATGTCAACATGTTTAGAAATTGTAGTTTGCAACTTATATTTTTTTTTTTGTAAAGCTAACTTTCTAAGCGGATGGCGAACTTAGGTCACAGAAGCCAGCAGACACCAACACATTCACCCAAAGTGACAACGTCGTAGAGGAGCTGTGCCAGGGCCGAAATCTCACCTGAACAAGTTCCTTGTAGTTTCGTTTTATTTATTTTATTTCTAATCGGGGGTCATTGTTTATTCTTAAGAGGAAATGTCATTGTTTAGTGGTAACCTTGGATATTAGCTCGGTTTCACATTCAACTGCCCCTTAGAATAAAAATGCAAATACTACATATACCTCTTTCAAAAAATTAAAAAAAAAAATTAAGAAAAAACTTATCGGATTTGAGTTGCAAAATATGTAAGAATAATTTTACATGTATCAGCTGATGAAGAAACCATGAAGCCATAATCTTCACAGTTGACGTTATCTTCTCGATCTGTGAGAGCGGAGGGCATTTTTATATAGTCAATTAATCCATATGATTAATCTCTTATTATAATCTCAATATAGTCTGGTTATCAAAATATAAGTGGTAAAAACTAGTTTATACTATAAGTTGAATTCCATATTAATTAGGACAAGTAATAATATTTTCTAAAGAATCTAAACCAATTTGAACTCGAACGCTCGACCAAAATACTCACAGGTAGTCCTCCAAAATCAGGTCGGCCAATCAGAAATGCTCAGATAAATTGACTTGCACAGATGCAGCAGCACTTGCCTGAAGACTTGGGGGCTGGTAGATGCTACATATATGCACATAAATTAACGAAGAATAGTCAACTTTGTCCACGTCACTAACGAAGGAAGACTTGTTGACCCTGTACATGATCACCGTTAGATGGAGGATCCTAATGAGTCGATTTTATACTATAGATTATTCCCTATTCTTGGTATATTTTGGTTATTATTTTGGTGAGATTTTGATTTCTTGCTACGTGTTTTTAATGTAACACATGCGAACTTGTTTGGAGCATAAAGTAATCAAACGGTGGAATTTTTTAGTGATTCCAATTGGAGCGGGTTTGTAAATCTATCAAGAAGGTTATGTCAAAATTTCATAATTTTATCCCGAAGCATCTGATCATGATGAATTAATTTATGCCCAGCTTGCTGTGCTGGCAGATTGTGCTGCAGAGCTTATTTTTTATTTTTGGGTTGAAATATGATGGATTTTGGATTTGGGCTCTTCTTGGAACTTGAAAAGGAGGTCCTAATCTTTAGTTTGAGTCGTTTTGGGCCTGTTTTAGAGCCCTGAAGGTCCAGAAACGTGGTTATTTTTGTGTTTAGCATATTTCCTAATCATAATGGGAATCTAATTCCTAGTTATCCTTTTATTATTTTATTTCCTAGTTTTTTAAAAACCTTTTCCTATGAGGGTTTTAATTTGGGGTAGTATAAATAAGGTTTTTAGCCATTAAGGTTCACGACTCGACATTGAGATAATTTAGCAAAGCTTTGGAGAATTTTAGGCTTTTTACCTACAAGGTGTTTTCATTCTTTTTCTAGTTAATGATATTTTCTTTGATTTTTATTATGAGTATGCGTAACTAATTCCTTTTGTTAGGGCGAAGCCTTGAGTCTTAGCATGAATATGTAATTTTTATTTAATTGCTTATGATTGATTATATGCATACTTTGAATTATTAATCACTGTGATTAAAACTATCTAATTGTCTTAATGCCTGATCACCATTAGGATCTTTAGAAAAGTAATTTGATGCAATTTTCGTCGGAAGGTTCCTTGAAATTGGCGCTGGCTTCTTGTGATTAATAATTGTAATCTTAAGGGTTGCATGGTTTTTCAAAGGGTTTTCATAAAACTTAATGAGTCTCTCATGTTCATATTTGATTCGAACGTCAGGACGGATTGCATGTTAAATATACGTTCTATGTTGGATGTTCCAAGTAGGATATACATTAGGAAAACCTAACCTTCAAAGTGACATGTGTAGATCATAAGTAATTGGTAAAAATGCATATGATTGCTAGGTGATGGTGGAACCCTAGTGCTTTTATAAATTGGTATTTAAAAAATTGTTTCTTTTTCCTTCAGCTTTATTATTGCAAATTGTCTTATTTTTATTAGTTAAATTCGTTTTATTAAATTAGGTCATAAAAATTAATCATCTCAAATTTCTATTTTACAATAATTAATTGGAATTTGATTTGTTTCGAATTATTTAATAATCTCTGTGGAGAACGACCTTGCTAGACCCGTTTATACTACAATAACCTTGTCATTCTTGCAAGTTTTATAGGAGTTTTTAACCTTTTCGTGTGTGTGGTAAAAGCCCTATCAGACCCATTGACTTGTAGCTCCATCAACGCTGGATGGAGAGATGGTGACTTAGAGAGGGCCACCAATTTCTACAATTAAAGGACTCGACCGTGCTTTAGGCCCCAAAAGGAGGATTGCCACATGGTGAACTTGCTAAGAAGGTTTGAGGGTTTATAAAAGGAAGCCTTTCACATTGAAGGGGTCAGGGAGGTCACTCCCATAAGCTCTCTCCCCCATTCTCTCTATGTAATGGCTGCTAAGCCTATGTAAATATAATAGCTCCTCTAATACTCAATACAAATACAACCACAGTGGATGTAGACTAATTATAGGTGAACCACTATATACGCGTAATTATGACCTAATCAGTATTAGTTGTCCTCCAATTTTTTACGTCAACAGTATTCTTGAATGAAGCTACTTAAAAGATCAACTATAAGGGTTTGTAGCTCAAGTGATGATAATCATTTAACCTTGAACACATGGTCCTAGATTTGGAAATTTGGCAAAAGAGGTGTGATATCCACACACCTTATTTTACTTCTCGCACACTCTTTTTAATTTTCAACAGTTGGATCGGATGAATTGAAGAAGATCAAAGAATAGAAATTATCAAGGGGTGTGTGAGAATTAAAATGGGGTGTGTGGATAGCACGCCCCTTGGCAAAAGTACTCACTATTTGCCTTTTTAAATAAAATAAAAAAAACTCACTTTTAAAAATTCAATTAAACGTACTCATTTTTCCTTCTACTTTTACTGTATTACCATTTGAATATCTAGTACAAGGACACCAGTATAATTTATGATGCCACAACGACACTATAATGATACTCCAGAAATTCAACAATACTGTAACGACACCACCATGAGTTGTGCATGACCTGATTTTATTGTTGTTGTCGTGTCATTATGACATCAGATTGTTGTTGTAGTGTCGTTATGGTGTTGTTAAATTCACCCAAGTGTCCCTCTAAGAATGGCAAATTCCTAACACCACATGCTAAAATGAGTATATTTGATTGACTTTCAAAAAGTGATTGTTTTTTTTATTTAAGAAGGCAAATAGTGAGTATTTTTGCCAATTTCCCTCCTAATTTTTTTTAAACAAACGATATTATCTATACTAAGAGGGAGAGGGTAGGCTTAGCTTCACAATGGGCTAGCAATAATGTGGTTCAAATTTGCCTTTAGCAAGAATTGAATCTCAAATTTGCCTTTAGCAAGAATCGAATCTAAGACTTCTCACTTACAAGTGAATAGGAATACCACTAGATCGTAGTACTAAGAGGCAATTTCTCTCCTAAATTTGAGTTCCTTAATTTCTCCACTATTGCTTCAATTAATAAAAATGTTCAATTCGAATTAGAAAATAAGAAGCCTTTTGGAGGCAACGAGCCAAGGAAAATTGGATGTGGCTAGGGGACTTTAATATAGAATTCTTCCACCAAAAAGTGACGAGATAACAAAGGCAGAATGGGTTGCGTGGAGAGTAAACAAGGAATGGAGAATTTCATTGTTAGCTATTTTTCAAAATTATTTGACTCTAAAGGACCGGTGGTGGTGGATGATGTTCTTTAGTGGTCCAACCCAAAGTCTCAGCTTCAACGAATCAGGAGCTCCTATTGCCATTTACCAATGAGGAAATCAAATTTGCCCTTTTTCAAATGCATCCTACAAAGGCCCTTGGCCCTGATGGCATGTCATCGAGTTTCTACCAAAAGGATTGGGAGGTTGTGGGACATGACGTGTGTAATGGCGTTCGGCATATTCTAACGTTTGATCATATGTTACGGAAGATTAATTTTACACATCTTACTTTTGTTCCTAAGACTAAAGATCATTCGATGATGTCTCAGCTTAAGCCTATCAGCCTACGCAAGGTTATTAATAAAATTTGTTCAAAGGTCTTAACCAATCGTTTAAAATAAATCTTGCCGCAAATTATATCTCCGTCACAAAGTGTATTTGTTCCTAGCTAGTTGAATTCGGACAATTGCTTGGTGGCTGTGGATGGAATGAAGTGATGGCTCTGAAACTGGACATTAGTAAAGTGTATGATCAGATTGAGTGGGGTTTCCTAGAGCAAATAGTGCAGAAATTGGGGTTCTTGGAACAATGGATTCAACTTATTATGATGTGTCTCCACGGTTTTTTGTCAAAGGGATCCTTTGTCACCATTTTTGTTTGTTATTTGTGCGGAGGGACATTCCGCTCTATTTGATGCATGCCAACAACAAAGGAAAATTTACCAAGTGTTCATCATTTATTGTTTGCCGATGGCATCTTCATCTTCACACATAGCACTTTACAGAAGTGTGTGCAAGTGAAGCTTTTGTTGAAGAGCTATGAGGAAGCATCAAGGCAAGTTGTTAATTTTTCCAAGAGTTGTGTCGCTTTCAGTGGGAATGTAAATGAGTTCGATGGCCACCTACTAGCAAATTTCTTGGGAGTAGCAACGATTGAGTTTCATGAAAGCTACATTTGCTTATTTAAAAGATAAGTTATGGAAGAAGCTCCATGGGTGGCGAGGAAATTTACTAAGTAGTCCGGGTAAGGAGATTTTGATAAAAACAGTGGCCCAAGCAGTGCCACTCTATACAATGCACACATTTCTTTTGCCCAAAACCCTCTGTGATGAGTTGAATCATTTTGTTGCCCAGTTTTGATGGGGGCGGGAATCGGGCAAACGGAAAATACATTGGGTGAGTTGGAAGAAAATGTGTAAACCCAAAAGTGAAGGGGGCTTGGGATTTAAAGATTTATATGCTTTCAATTTGGCACTACTTGCTAAGCAAGGTTGGAGGTTCATTCATAATCCCTCCTCACTTGCAGCCAGGTTATTCAAAGCACGGTATTTCCCAACCACTGATTTCTTACAAGCACCGATGAAGAATAATGCATCTCACATTTGGAGAAGCACGCTGAATCCTGTCTAATTATTTGGAAAGGTTCTAGATAGAGAGTGGGAGATGGGCTCAAGGTCAGAATATGGGGTGATGGCTGGATACCAAGGGAAAGTTTTTTCAAGGTTTTAAGCCCTATTCCGCAAGGGTGGAGTCATGCTTTAACAGTATGGAGTTTGATCGTAGACTTGGAGAGGCTGGTTTGGGATGAAGGATTAATTCGTAACGTTTTCCGGGAGGAGCAAATAGAACTAATTATGAGCATTCCACTAAGCCTTTTCCAACCACTTGATTCACTGATATGGACTACTGAAAATAATGGAGAGTTCACGACTAGAAGTGGTTATCATGTGGCGAGATCATGTAGTGAAGTGTTTGGAGATGTGCCTGGCGGTTCTCATTTGAATGCTGATATTAAGTTTTTATGGAAAGCTCTATGGAGAGCTAAGGTGCCTGGTAAAGTTAAAATTGGTGTTTGGAGGTGTTGCTGGAACGCTATATCGACTCGAGTGAATTTGGTGCAGCGTAGGGTGTTAATAGGGTCTTAAGACCTGCTCCAATTCTTGGAGTAGTAAAACTCAAATTTTAAGTCTTAAACTTATCCCAACTTACTCCAACCTTTGGGGAAAATATGAGTTTTAACTTAGAACTCATTTTTGGGGCTAATTTAGCCTAGGATTCCCCTTGGGATAGTGGAGATGGCCCATCATATATGTGTAATTTTTTTTAGTTAGATATTTATAAATTCATTGAATCCAACGGTTAAGATCTAATATGATCAAATTCAACGGTAAAAAAAAAATAAATAAATAAAAGATCTAACGGTCCAAATTTTAATCCAACGGCTAAAGTAATTAAAAAAAATTATTTTATGTATTTAATATTCTTTCATAGTGTTCCATGAGTTTGATGGTGTCGGTTTAGAGATTTTTCAATATTTATAGGAATCTAAATATTTTTAGGTTAAAATGTTCATAAAATTAAATTAGGATAGTCTACATAATGTTTTTTTTTTTTTTTAAATTACTTTAAGAAAAAAAAAATCTTAAATTCATCTTTAATACCCTCGGGCTAAAAACTTAACCCAAAAGGGTTAAAGGGGAAAAATTATTTCTGGGTTAAGCCTAAATTTTTGGGGTTAAAAATTTTAGGTTTTAACCCAAGGGTTGTAAATGGTCTAACGGAGGCAAAATGTTTATTCTGTTGCAGAGAACTGGAGACGGTTGAACATGCTTTGCTGGATTGCCCTCGCTCGAGCTCCATTTGGTTATCATGGGTGCTGGGCCTCAGAACAGGCTGTGACAAACAAGGAGGATTGAGAGAATGGCTATCGAGGTTGGCGTCTTCTTTTGCAAAAAAGAGTTTTGACTTGGTGTTGGTTTTTCTTTGGAAAATATGGATAGATAGAAATGCATTCCTATGGAGAGGTGTGGCAATGAGTCCACTGGATATTCAGTGTAAATCCTAAGCCTGACTTGAGGAGTTTAACAGTGGCATGGGAAGCATAACTGTAAAAAGTTTAGTAAACTACAAAAAATGGAGGAAATCTGCAACAGGGTGGCTGAAGGTCAACTTTGATGGGGCTTGGGATAAGCGACATGATCAGGGTGGGATGAGAATGGTGATCCGAGATGCCAATGGCACTTTTGTGGTTGCAATGGCGCTAAATACTGGAGGAATCAAATCTCCGATGTTTGCAAAGTGTATGGCTGCTAGAGAGGCTACAAATTTTGCGCAGTGGTGGGTCGAGGCAGAAGTGGAACTAGAAGGGGACACTTTACCGGGGATTTGCAGCTTTCCAACGAGATTTTGCAACAAACATGGGTCAGTTTGGACATATTCTACATGGCACTTAGGGTCGTCTCTGAGATTTTGGGGGCCTTGTGCGAAATTAATAAAAGGGCCCCTATTAAGATAGGTTTTTTTATTTTTATTTTTATTTATTTATATTTTTTATTAAAGGTAGGACAATGTATTGACACAAAGAAAGTAATCATTTAAACCAAACAAAGTTTAGCACTCACTGATTGCAAGTTTTAAAATGTCACTAATAATAAATAAAAAGAACTACAACATAATGTTCACTAAATAATCAAAAGCAGTTCAATCTTAGATAACCAAACAAGAAAAAAAAACTTCAAAAACTCTAACTTTAAAGTTTCATTTGAATATATAACATTGAAAAAAAAAAAACCATTTTTTAAGGTGTTATTATTGTCATTAAAAGTATCTCATTGTACTCCAAATTTTTATATTTAGAAAGGGAAAAAAATTAAAGCTTATAAGGAGTGCACTATGAAATTTTAAAGTGCTAATAAAAGCAATTTTTAAATATAGAACATTATTTCATATAAATTAATAATTTTTTTTATTTTCTTATTTTTTTACCACAACGATATATTTTATACTAAAGTAATAGAAAGTTTGGTTAAGCTACACAATGACCAACCTTAACGTATTCCTACATTATTAATGAATATCATACTTCTTCTAAAAAATTAGAAAATAAGAGAAAAAGAAACACAAGCCGGAGATACTGCCGTGGCAGCCCCTTATTGGCTAGAGCTATGTTAACCAGGGAAGCCCATGCATCAGGTACCATGGACCAAAGTGTTGCTTCAAAGTAATGCAGTAAACTCAATGCATATATAACATTTTATGTTGCTGAGTTCTAAGGAGTTTAGTTACTAGTACGAGCAACTTGATACATTCTCTTATTTCTTTACTAGCACGACAATAATAAGAGAAAATATGCACGTTTTATTGTATTAGAAATACCTACTATCGAAGGACACCCAAGCACACCTACATTTTTCCCATTCAGCCATAGCACCACATGAGGTGGTAATGTATTATTGGCCTACAATCAAACGATGTGCCAAAGCAAAGTCAGTAGCTCTAACGAATGTGTTAATGGAAGTTTGAATTTGAATTGTGAGTTCTTAAATTAAATAGTCAAATATCTTGTTAGATATTTAAAATAACGACATGCGAATAATGTTATTGGTGATAAAAATATTAGCTCCATACTTGTCATGACATAGATATCCTTTAAAATGTTCAAACTTGAAACGAATCAAATACAAAGTTTTGATGAATGAGATCATATCAAATCACATGCATTGGATCCTATCAAAACTCCGAAAATAAATGATCCTATCAAAACTCCAAAAATAAACGAGTTTAGACTAGAGTAGTACTAAGATGAATGATCTCTTGAAAAATCTTTCTATTGCATTCCTCTCCATTTTATTCTATTTCCTCACGAAAAAAAGTTTACAAAGTCTTGCCTCCAAACAAGCTATAAATTGATATTGTGAATCCATAGTCTCTTTCTTCGTTTGACTCCATGGCACGAGGAAGCAAGGTCTGTCTTTTTTATTTTGGAAGATTGTTATAGATTTTTGTTCAATCAGGTCATTAAATGGGCCGCGTTTCCCCGGGCCATCTACAGAAACCAGTAAACATATTCATCCCGTAGGTAAACAATTTAAAATACTAAAAAGTACATATTGGGTCATTTTGGAATATGATTCGCTTGAATTTATTTCGTGCTTGCGAGAGTCTTTGGAAAATGGTAGCTGGGAAGCTTACCCTACTTTGGCGAAAGTCATACATCTTGGGGATGCTTTCCAGGATTATCACTGGTCTTGGATTCCAAGATCAGCCAATATGGCGGCGGATTAGGTTGCGTCGGCGAGATTCCTAGAGATGTGTGATGTTTCATGGGTCGATAGACCTCCATTTTCGCTGGTTCACATCCTGAACAAAGACGGATTACCATATCCACCTTAATTCTATCTTAATATCGCAGGAGGTGACGTTCTGCATTAGATGCATCGTCTGTCTTCCTTGTACCCTCTTGCTTTGCTAGCCATGTATTTCAATGTTTGTTGCTTGTCTCGTTGTAGGCTTCGTTTGTAATCTTGGCATTTTTGCCCTGGCAATGTTATTCCCAATTTACCAAAAAAGAAAAAGTACATCATACAGCTGTATAGCAGATTAACTTCCATAAATAAAATCGATATAATATCAAAATCAAAAGTCAAGTAAAATGAGTAATTATATTTTCTAGATGTATGGACCGCGTTTCTATTCAAGCCTACCTATATTGTGGTAAGAATGTCCAACTTACTGAGGTACGAGTATCTAGTGTTAGGGTTTTATGAACAAGCAATATTATTATTTTAAATTTAATAAAAATTTGAATTCGAAATACGGTAAATTGAAAAAGAATGTCTACTATTTGTGCATGTTTCAAGTTGTTACAAAAGTTTAACAGTTGATTAAAGATTTACTTACAAATTTATTCTAATACAAATTCTATACTATTACTTAACAGGAGGTGTTGTAGACTTTTTGTAGATGTATTTGAAGTCCTTAATTTATTTAGTTTTCATCGGTTTTAGCTGTCACATTTCTACGCAAAAAAATTATATACATTTTTATATAAGGTCAAGATCGGGGGAAACACAAATTTTGACACATTTTCTTAAGGACCTGACCGCTACTTCTTGGTCATTCTTCTTCAAGTCTGTCATCATTGGTGGTGGCGGGCTGAGACAATATAAGGTTTATCTCATTCTTCCTTAGTAAGAAACAATCTTTGTTCCAAGAACTTCTAGGCAATCACCTTGGTAGTGCGGCCGTTCTGATTAGCTCCTGATCGTTATAGAATCCCAATATTGGGATTGTAGAAGTTCACCTCAACAATCTCCCAAAATATGGGGAGAAATGGTTGTGATTCGGCCTCCACTATCTCCCAAAATCCTTGCTCTATAGTAGTTGGTTCATGATAGATAGCAATTTGTTGGTGCAAAGTAGATGGTATGGACAAACTCTGGTGTATCGAATCCCTCCCCAGCAAAGCACCATAAGTGGAGCTGCTATCTACTACAAAGAATGCCATCATGACATTCTTGGATCCCAGATCTACTTCTAAATGCAATCTACCATGTGTTTTAGTAATGGCCCTAGAAAAACTAGACACTATGTGGTCTGTTGGAGTAAGGTCTTATTCACCACTGCAAAGTCTCTTCATTTGCTTAAGTGGTAGTACATTGACTGCCACCCCTCCATCTATCAACATTCTTTTAAAAGGAACCCCTTCCAAGTGAGTTCTCGCACAAATGGATTTTAAATGGTTTGCTAAAGCCAAGCTTGGTTTTTTGAACACCATTTTGCTAGTATAAACCCTCAGCCATTTTTTTGCAAGGGGTCGGGCAAGATTATCATTCTTGACTCTTCTTAGATGGTTTCTTCAATGTTCAAGGGGGCCATCATTGGTTCTTGTGAAAAATCTTCTTTCATCACGATTGGTTGATTTGGCTCAGCACAAAACATGGAGGACAACACATAGGTCATGTTAACATGAAAGTTGCTAAGTCGAGGTGCACATTCCTTATTCTCTCGAATCTGGCGCATAAACTGATTCATCCAAGCTTATGCATCTATGGTGGGGGGGGGGGGGTACCTTTTTTTTAGGAGATATGGTTCCAAAATGAATATGCATGGGGTTCCAACCTGGTGTAGGCACCATAATCATACTCATTCTTCTTAACACCCTGTATTTCCCAGGGTGAGGAGTTTGAGTAACATGTTCTCCTCCACCTTCAGTTGTACTGTTAGTGTTTTGTATCTCCTTCTTGCTTCTCCAGCTTGGCTGTCTCTCACTTCCTTGAACGAACTTTTCAAACTTGATATTCTCAGAGGCTTCTAATATAGCAGGGGTTTTCAGTGAATTCATATGAGTTTTACGTTACCTCTGAACCCTCTTTATTATGGATGCCCCTCATCTCTCTCACAAGTCTTCCATCCCTTCATACCATATACCATTTTCAGCCCAGTCAGGCTAAATTTACCTTTGTAACTGGTGGTATTAGGCTCATGGTCCTCTTTGTCCTCCTTGGTCTCGTGCTACCATGGTTGGTTGAGCAAGGCATTTTAACATCCCTTAATCGTGGTAAACTCTCATATTATCTTTTACTTCTTCAGAAAACTCAAAGTTCCTAAGTACTTCAGACAAATTTTTAGGTTATGAATATTTTTTTAGCCTGTGAACAAGATTCTAAAAAACGCTAGGCGCTAGTCGGGCCATAGGCTGGCGCCTAGCGCCTAGGCGGATTTAGGTAAATTTCTTGCATATCTTGTAAATAAGTGCATATTAACACTTACAAAAAATTATACTTGTATATGTCATCCTATAATACTAACTTTTGGTCAATAATGAAACCTGGTGCTAGTGCCTTTAACTCACATTCACATTGGCATTTGCTACACAAAACAACTCCCTTGATCACAACTGCTTGAGGTCTTTTGGGCAACCTTGTAGGCCTTTCTGCACCTTTGATCTCCTCCTATATTCAAGGTGGCCTTTCCCTTCACTTTTTCAACCCAATTGATGTTTATCATATTAATTGGGCTTCGAGGAAATGGTCTGTGTCAATCATCATGTTGGCCTGGGGTTTTTCTAGCAACAACATCCCTTTGACTATCAAGTCTTGAATCCAATCTCTAAACTGCACACAATTGGTGATGGAATGATTGAAAGTGTAGTGGATCTTGCAATACTTATTCCCCCTCAGTTTTTCGGGCTTGGGCATCTTCTTGGTGTTGTCGGGCAAAATTACTTGAGCCCTCACCAGTTCCTCATAAATGTTAGCTACCTTAGTTAAGTTGAATTAGTAGGATTGATACTTTGGAGGCTTGATAGGAATAAATTCTCGATCATTCATCACAATCTTCTGGTCCTTGATTGGTTGTACTAGACCCTTCATTGTCAAAGGTTTAAAATAAGTGGTCATCAATGCAGTGCACAACTCTATTCCCCCTCCCATGCTGTCATCATTTTCTCATGTCTCTAAGCCTTCAAACTTCAATTGATGTACTGGTGCTTTATTTTTATAGAAAAAAGGTGTTTTAGATGAGTGATTTACTTGTTGTTCTTCTGTTAACAACTTCTCGTACTTAGTAGCTGCAATTACTAAATCTTGGAGTTCATTAAACTGCACATCATAAAACTTCTTTATTAGGGGCGATCTTAAAGCCTTATGTGCAATAGCCATAAGTTGAGCATGGTTCATAGGAATTGGAACCTCATTTTGGTTTTTCTGAATCTCATCATGAAATCCTCTATAGACTTATGTTCATATTGCTTCACCTCCATCAAGTCATTAATGGTCATCTCTGGTTCCACTTTATAGAACTGTTCATGAAAAGCCATCTGTTGATTGGCCATATTGTTTTGCAGGAAATAAGAGTTATCCCATTTCAGGCCATGGTCTATGCCCGAAAAAGCCTCCCTTGCTTTATCGGACTGCCTTCAACTAGCATCCATTCCCTCCTTATTAACCAAGTGTGGTGGTCAATAAGGTGAAGGTTTTCCTCTATCGACTGGCAAACCTTTGGTGTTTATGCCCTCACCTGAGTTGGGCACTCCAAGCTTTATTATCCCTAGCTCGCCTAACTTCTTAACTTCTGGTAATGGTGGAAAAAGATCTGATAAATCTAACTCTTGTGGCTTTTCTCCAATGCCTTCTTGATGAATGGTCCCCTTTTTCTTCTTCCTCTTTCTTTTATCCTTTTTTTTTTTTTTTTTTTTTTTTTTTTGTTTTTTGTAGGGGGTTGTTCTTTCTCCAGATCTAGAACTGGACCTCCTTCATTAACAGCTCATTCCTTTGGTGGAGAGTATTCTAACTTTAATTTTCTCTACAGTGTCCTCGTCAAAGAGCATAGCCTGCTAACCTCACCCTGGTTTCTAGGGAGATCTTTTCCATACTTCTCATCACTTACATCATGATGGCTTGGAAGTCTTCATTAGTCACTTTTCCTCCTGACTTTTCAAAAGAAGTTGGGCTCTTTATGATCTTGGGACTGAGTAGGGAGGGAAAATCTCTGGCCGATCTGTCATATCTGCTTCTGTCGGGCAAAAAGGTTGCATGAATTCTACCTTCCACCTGAATGTTCGATCATTCCTACATCTTGGCATACAATATTATAAGATAATTTGTCCCACTGGGCGTACCAAAATTATGTTCGGGCTAGATTGTTCCTTCACATAACTCCCTTTGTCTTGCCCTGTTGGACAAAGTTTGGTGCTTGGTTTTCTGCAATATACGTTTGTCATTAGTTTGAATGGTGTATTTGAAAGACCTTTGTTAGGCCTTGAGGCTCACAATCAAAACTAATATAAGTCCAAACATGCCATTGTTCTCTTTGTTTAACATATTGTCTTCTTAGTTATTGGATTAATTGTTTACTTGCGCCACAAGTCACTTAAACTCCTTGGTTCATAAGGATTGTTTACAAATGGGTTAAGTCTGTACTAAGTTTTTTTCTTGCCTTTCGATCAAGGACTTTATTTATAATACCATATGTTCGTTTATAAAGGGATTCAAGGTCATTCAAGTTAGTTCCTTAGTTATCAATTTAGGTTAACAATAAGGAAACAAGAGTGGTTAGTTTGGCAAGATTAATCATGGATAAAACTTGAACGAAAGTAGTTGGAAAATACATAGGATCTAATTAAAGATGCATAAACGATAGATCTACTTTATATAAAGACAAATAAAGGAAACTCGGGCAAGATTACAACCTTGGCTAGCAAGGTTCGTCTTTTTGCAGCCACTTCTTCTTATATTTTATAGAGATAGAAGTCTTGGAAAATGAAATATAAACATGGTTTACTAGAGGGATTCGATACTACATGACACACCCCGACCTAGATCAGGGCATGTCCACGTGACGGCCAGCATGCCCTGATCTCGATCAGGGTGTGTCACTACAATAAAGGAAAAGGTAGCATAGCTTCTAAAAACTGACAAAATAGAGCTTTCTATGGTGGACCTGCAACTGAAAATGGTAAGGGGTGAACAAACTAAAGCTATCTGGTTTCGCTGTTGAGTTCAGAGTTAAGTGTTGAGAGAGTCTTTTGGTCACATCCCTTGTTGCATTTTATATACTCATTAGCCCAAATGTCCAAACTTTCCCTTTTGGTGATGGCTTCTAGTGCACAGTGAGTTCCTATTTGCTTTTGTTATTTACTTATCCATGCCATGGAAAAATATTTTTTCCCTAAGGGTGAACCGCCCTTTGTCCCTTGTCACTTCCATCATAGGCTTGCTGCCTATTAATTGCCAAAAAATCATTTTTAAAACATCCTGGGTTGCCGCCTTTTCTAGCCCAATCACAAAAAGATTTTTGCATGCCTGGGCTGCCGCCTCTTCTAGCCCAATCACAAAAGGATTTTTGCATATCTGGGCTTTAAATGTACTAAGTCCAACATTAAATATCTACCCAAACAAGAACAAAGTAAAAATCAAAATTATATTTCAAGAAGTGTAGCTAGAAATAAGCCTAAAAAAACAGAGACTGCCATTGCAGTCCTTTAGCTTGAGCGTTGTTGACCAGGCCAGCCCTGGCATCTCCCAGGGTTGTTCTACAAGGTAATAGAAACGTGTATGAACTGTTTGGCACGCCCTTATGCACGCGGGACTCTTAGTCCGACCTCGAGCGCTCTGCATATCTCTCTGTTTGGGTCCACAGAGACAGCCTAGCTTGCTTGGCGTTGTTTAGTCGGCCTCGTGATACATCAAAAGCCATAAAAAGCACATAAGAGTCGTTTAATCCAATGCCAAACTTTAGCCAGTGACAGTGCTGTAGTTGGGAGAACCCTCACCACCTCACTCAGCAGTCCACCTCTTTGCCCAGCCTAAAAGTAAGGGGCCACGCGACTACCCAGTCCATCTGTCCATGTCCACTTAGCAGTCCACCTCTTTGCCCAGGAGGCCACGCGACTAGCCAGTCCATCTGTACATGTCCACTTGTTTTTTCAGGTATATGACAACACGTGGCAGCCTCTGATTACTCAAGACATCAAATCCCACGTGCTTGGGGGGCTTTGCATCACGTGGCCCTGACTCTGTCTCTCACTATCCATGGTTTTGGTCCTTTTGGATGATACCAAAATAATGGAGGCCGTCAAATCGTTATCCATCCATAATACCACAGAGAAAAGGTGCCTTGCTTTTATATCTTCTCTATCATCATCGCGCAACATTTTGCTTTCGCACTATTCTTGACATATTTGCAGCATACTTCAAATTTCCATCAGCTTACTGTTTCTGTACTAAAAGAAAAGAAAAAGAAACTTGTTCTTGCTATTTCATGACGTTGATGTGTTTAGGATTTGAATAGATCATTTAAATCACCAATGCAAGCAGACTTTGTATCGGACTTAGCTAAGTTGATAATAGCATTGTGCTTTAGATATGCATTTAAATTCGAATAGCTTTCCTTGTAATTTAAATTAGTTTAATATAGATTGTCGCTTTACACAGACCTTACATGTGAGTTATTTTATTTAAATCAAACACAGAAACCACATATATTACGTAGCGTGTAACCAAGTGGGGACATTGAGATCAAATTTTTTAAAACCAGTAGTGCAAGTGCAAGGCTTTCCATATCTGATGTGATACTCTCAACAAGCAATGAATCAATTGATCAACATAATTGACTAGAACATGAATCCATATCACACAATGTAATCTAAAAATGTGATTAGATTACTCAGCAAAAATGTGATTAGATTACTCAGCTCATAGTTATTCGATATGTGTCAATATCTACTTTAATAATTATTTAGATTAGATATAATATCCCGCACGCACACATTCTCTCTCCTTACCATATGTGCTTATAAATCCTCCTATCGCTTGGGGAAGTTTCATTATACCAGATAGAATATATCGCAGCCTTTGAAAAGTTTGGGAGGGGAGCACAGCGCAGATGCCAAAATGAAGCTTTTATCTGCATTTGCACCTGCACTTGTACTAGTTCTTGTTTCTTACTTCCTTGAAAAACCCTGAAACCAAGCTTCAAAGCATGGCAAAGGTTTTAGATGTATGAGAGGAAAAAAAAAAAAAAAAAAAAAAAAAAGAAGAAAAGAGGAACGGAATAAAGGAATAGGAGGAAAATGGAAGTCAGAAGGAAGAGGAGGAACAAGCAACAGGTGCAGGTGCAAGTGCAGGTGAATGCCATTTTGGTTCATTAACACCAGACCCACTAATTTGTCTCTTGATAGTATGCATATATATATATATATATGTGTGTGTGTGTGTGTGCCAGTGCAGGTGAATACCATCTTAGTTCTTTATAAAACACAAGCCCACTAATTTGTCTCTTGATTATAATTGATTATAGCATTTCATAAAACTATGTATGAATAGATAATATGCATATGTGCTTTAATTTCTACAAGATATCATATATATAAATATAAAAATGGGTTTTCCATTTCAGCTTCTGTTAGTTACAGAATTAGGTTTAACAAAACCAAAGAATCATGCCTCAAAATTGAAAAACGGTAGAAAATTTATATTATTATTGGTTTATCTGAATTGGATGAGATTAATTCAGTTAATATTTATAAATACAGTTAAATTGCTACTTGATTGGACCAAATATATATACTGTTTGTTCCTAAATTTGATACATAAGTATATATTTAGATTTTACAATAAAAAAGAAGAAGAAAACACATGAATTTTCGAACAGTTCCCTGTGTATGGTTAATTTCCTATCCATTTCAGTTATGATTTGCACATAATTTGTTTCAGATCCATTTCAATTTTCTATCTAGCATATTTTCGTAATTTCTTTTCAACTAATTTAGCCCTATTGTTGTTGTAATTCTATTCCTTTCTTTTAGTTTTGTCTTTTTCTTCATCTAAATGGACTTTTGGGGTCCATTCTATGTACAAGTGATTTCAACATTAGCGATTTAGTTAAACTCATATAGTTTTTTTTTTTCCCTGAATTCAAAGCAAGCATTACATGGTAATTAAGCCAACGATAGTCTTCATAGGTCATAGTGGTAGAGTATCTGCAACCAAAATTATTTCCTTCCTTGGAAGGATGCCATTTCTAGATATATAGTGAAATTATCAAATGATCAAATGAGATGAGTCATGTTATACAACTGATCTGTTAAACGAGTCAAATTACTTGATCATGTTATACCTATATGATTATAATTAATAAAACACATGAATAGAACATAACTGGGGGCAGCCATTCTCAAAAGCTTTTATTACTTGATCATCACACCAACAGGAGTTCTAGACTCTTTGAACCCCTCTTAACCTCTGAATATACAATCCAACACTACTTATGAGAATACCAGTGTTATACTAATCCAATACGTAAATACTAACCGTCTTGTAATCTCACAATGACTATGAGACCAAACCCTAGATAGAAACATGTACATAGAGATATAAACTCTAACAGATCGGACTATCACACTCCATTTATACTTGTTCATATACTTGAATTTGAATATACACAAAGTACATTAAAAAGAAGGATAAATAGGTTTATGTACATTAAAAAGAAGGATAAATAGGGTTCAATGTTTTAAAAAACTTGCCACAGGGCGCGCCTAGGCGCCCTTGGAGGCGGGGCTTCACCATTTTCGCCTCTGTTTTGTGGGAGTGGGCGAAATATTTGCCTAGGCTTGTCGAGGCGCGTCTAGGCTCTTGAGGCGTCAACTAGGCATCAACTGGGCGCCCCTTTTCTTTTTTAGGTTGCAGAAATCTGGATTTCTTTTAGTTGTAGGGCTGTTTTTGAGTTGCAAACCAAGAAACTAGCGAAGGAGATGGAGACGGAGATGAAGACAGCGGCTAGGGTTTTTTAGGCTAAGTTTGTTTTTTAATTTCTGTCTTTAAATACCCTATAAATACTCCACTCAACTCTTTATTTTCGTCATTTATTTCATTTTAAATACCTTATAAATACTCCAGCCCTTTTATTTCATTTTAAATACCCTATAAATACTCCACTCAACCCTTTATTTTCCTCAAATTCCCATAATTATTGCTTTATATCATTTTAAATACCCTATAACTACTTCACACAACCTTTATTTTCTTTTAAATTACTTATAATTGCAACATTAAGCCTTTATTTTGCTTGAAATTTTCCTATAATTGTGACCATTTATCCTTATTTTCCTTGATGTTCTCTGTAATTGCTTACAATAAAATAAATAATTATAACATTTTGAGACTATATGACATAGTTTCCAAGTACAACTAGACTTAGTAATAAAGATGATGATATTATCTTTGATTTAGTTATAGTTATATTTGTTTTTACAAAGTATTATATTGTTATAAATATACTTACATATAATATATATTTAAATTTTAGGTTCCATGAGGCTTCGCCTCATGCCTAGGCCGGGCTTCCCCTCGGACGCCTCGCCCATGCCTCACACTTTTAATACATTGATAGGGTTATGACAGGAATGTGTCTATGAAGATCTTCTAGGGTTTGGAGAGAGAGAGGTGAAAAAGACGAGGACAAAGTGAGAATATTAAGACTGGGATAATGCAATGAGATAGGGTTAGTCTTTGAACTCTATTGTAGATCCGATTAGATATGATATGTTATTGTTTTGGAATAAGGGAAGTCATGAATCGAGAAAGGAACAGAAGGCATGGATAAAACATTATAATCATGTTTTAGGTCAAGAATTCGATAATATTTCATTCCATACAAGTATATATACAATGAAATTTCTCTATGGTTTATATCAGTAAGACATGTTCTGTGTATTGCTCATAATATCAACATATGGTTGTATTTTTTCCTTCATCTCCAAGGGGACACAACTCTGAGATCATGCGAAAAATATATTGATTTCTAGTTTACAGTTACCAACTTTACATTTATTCTTTTAGTACTTTGGTGGATTTCTTTTTTAGTATATATGCAGATTATAAAGTTTAAGAAAATTTTTTAGCTGCAGCCTGCAGCAAAGAGGGCGCTCTGAAAAAATTATCTCTAGTTTGAGAGAGATGACATCGTCCTTACCCTCAATCAAATTGCCAGTATTCCCTCTCCCCATATTGATGAAAAGAAAATTGTACTGCCTTTATTTTGTTTATACTACCTTTATCTTGAAATGAATGTTCTTCATAAATGGATTCTACAAAACAAATTGTCATTAGCGAGGGTTTTATGTTGTCGGAACATGCATTTTGTAGTTGCAAAAACTTAGTTCCGATGGGGAAAATCCCTCGCTGGTCCTCGAAAATTCTTCCATTGAAAATATTTTTTCTGACCACTCTTTGAAAATACTTCTAATCCGATGCTCGTGACCCATCGTTATTCGTTATCTTTCCGTTGGGATTGGATTTTCAAAACGACAAATTTATTTTATTTTTGATATGCCAAGATGGTCGCAAATACATTTATTTATTTATTATTATTATTTTTTTTGCAATGATATATTTTCAACCAAAAATAGTGTCGAAATGTTTTTTTCCAACAATGAAAATGTTATTTACAAGGGCATGAAGTCATCGCAAGTACTATTATTGAAATAAGAAATTGTTGAAAGTATATAATATTTTGTCATAAATACACATAAAAGATATTTATGATGGTCAAGCATCATCGGAAACATATATTTACAATGGTGAAGGTTTGTTGGTAATATTGTATATTTGACCATGCTCAGTCATCAAAAATATGTTTCTATGACTAGATTGTCATTGGAAATCTTGTAGAAAATAGTAAATTGTTGTCAAAATCATTCGACGAAGAAATCTTCGCTATAAATATGCATTATTGAAGGGAAATGCAATAAAAAAAAAATATTGTTCTATAAAAAAAATAACATAAACATGATCAAATGACTTTATTGACTTTATTCATAGATATATAGAACATACACAATACTTAGATCCTCAAAACGAAAAACATGAACAAACAAATTAATGTGTAAACAAGTTACGTTCAAAATAGCAAAATAAAAATGATTTTCCAGTACTCGTTTTCAAGGTGATCATCTGCCCAACTGTCTACATTTCGTGTCAAAGTAAATTAATTACCTTTTTTTTGAAGTAAATTAATTACCTTCCTTTCTCACTTCAACTATTTGTCAACCATTAGATTAGACACCATCTTTAGATATGTTGTATGGGCAATTAGTATACTTGCGAAAAAGCAGAATTCCTCAATGTGCTCATCCAACATGGGTATCGAATTTTAACATGATTTTTGAATGCTTTTCTCATCTCCGCTTTAGAGCATGTGTATGTGTATGTGTATGTGTATCCAATTCCCTTAAAACGCACAAATCAATTTGCTCCTTCGGATATTCCCTAAATGTTGTCCATGGCCCATTGAGAGCTTGACCTAAATAGAAGCCCTATGGTTCGTATAGCTTTAGCGGTCACAATCCTGAAAAATTGTGATCACATTAGAACAAAACAAAGCATATCCAAACTATAGGTAGGTAACTTTGATACCTCCATGTCTTATGCACTTACCTGCCATAATGTATTACAATTAGCGTGTCATTCCAATTATCCTACAAATAATCCTCTCGCCAAGTACTATATATAAAACCATACAACAAACACAAACCCACAAAGCCAATTATCATACAAAACATGGAAACAAATCAAATTTAATACCAAAATCATGTCCAAACACAAAATTTCACATACATCCACTCAAACTTTTGTAAACGAGAGAGGGAATTCATAGATTTTCTTACCTTAATCCTTGCCTTATTTATGTTGCACTGTATTATGAGAATAAATTAAAACCCCATTCTGCACTCTCACTTTGCAAATAAGAAATCCTAATGAAGAAGACGAATACATTATAGGAGCTTTAATGAAGATGACTTTTTCAAAATTTTTCTTAACAAAAAATAATCTAATAACTTTATTTAATAGATGGGCTTGAACTTTAATGAAAATAACAAAAATTTAATATAATAAGGACAAAAAAACTGCAAAAGTTGATTCATGGGACCCACGGACCCACTCCTCCCTCCTTCACCGTATCTCCTTTCCCTTTACCCATCACTAGCATCTCTTTCTCTATCCTTTTTCACTCATCACCATCATCTCTCTTCTCTATCTCTCATGTCACTCCTTCCTCCCCTCCTTTTCTTTCTTATTTTTTTTGTTATGTATAAAATTTGAAACTTAATCCTATTTTTCAAGACATAATGATACGAATTATTTATCACATACCAAAATTCAACAAAATAATTATCAAACAACTTTTTAATAAAAGACACTTATAAAAAAAAAAAATTCAATAAAAGACACTTAATAAAATTTTATAAATAAGAAATATTGTTTCTTAAAAACAATAAATTTCTAGAATGGTAGTAACTTTTTCTTCAAACTGAGTCACTATTTCTATAAATAGGGACACTATTTTTAGAAACGGTGTCATTATTTTTAGAAACAATGGTCACCGTTTCTAAACACTGACACTTTTTTATTTTTAAAAAAACTATGACACTATTTCTAAAAATAGTGTCGCTGTTTCTATAAATAGGGTCACGATTTCTAGAAAGTGACTATTTTTAAATGCAATGACACATTTTTAGAAATGATGATACTATAATAAAATTAATGTACAAAATTGTATATATATATTTTTACATTAACAACCAATTAAGTGTTTTTCATGAAAGGGGGGAGAGAGCGAGAGAGAGAGAGAGAGAGAGAGAGAAGGGTGGCGCTAGGTGGAAGAGGAAAGATGAGAGAGAACAGTGAGAGGTGGACGGGAGGAGAGAGGATAGAGAGAAAAAAAAAAAAAGCAATCTTAGACTTCTCCAAAGGAAATGTCAAATATGTCAAATAGGATTAAAAGACATTCAAGTATTCTCTAATGGATATACCAAATATGATGTGGCAGTTGAGTTATTTGACTTCTTGCTTTTTAGCTGTCTTTTTTACGGTAAACAAAAGAGTCAAATATTGTTAATTTAATTTTTTTTAATTCACAGGTTCCATTAGCAACCAATAGAATAAAAACTAAAATTAATTTTGATTATTTTTTAATAGTTAATGTAACTTTGGGTCTAATAAAATAATAAAAGACATATTTGACACATCCATTGGGAAAGAAGAGGATTTAGCACTTGTATTCAATTTGTCACATTAGTCATCAAATATAATTTTGACATATTATTTTTTACATCTCCATTGGAGATGCTCTTATTGGGCCAATTTTATTAGGTTATTTACTATAGGGGCTTGTCCTAACCATTAAATAAAGTTATTATGATGTTTTTTTTTTTGTTAAGATTCAAAGTTCTAGAACATTTTTCATTAGTTTTCTTATAAATCAAGGGCAGGTTTTTGGCTATTAGCTTAGGGTTACCTCTAGTTTGAGTGTGAAAATTGAAGATGAATTGTTTTTGTTTACTTTGAAGTCTTTATATATCAATACAGAAATTAGGGTATAAGGGTATTTTAGATGGAGCTTTAATTAAAAGAGCTTCAACCAACTTTTTTTTTTTTTTAACCAAAAGCATTCAAAACCTTTATTTAATAGAAGAACACAAATTACGCACTTTCTTAACTTTTATTAATTATAGGGACAAAAAAAAAAAACAAACTGACGCGCGAGTCTTTGGCAGCTGACGCTTAAGTCGCTGGCACATCCCCACCTCCCTCTCTATCTCTCTCTCACTTGCCCCCATCTCTCGAGAAAAACTTGTATGAGACTTGGCTTGCCACTGGACTTCGCTGAATGACACTACAATCCACTTAAAATTCACCACATGGCAAGTCTTAAATATATTCTTTTATATTTAAAATTTTTATAATTTTTTTTAACTAATTAATATATTATATATATTAATGTTATGTTTCCTTTTTTATTTCTTTCCCCCTATTTTTTTTTTCTTCCCAAATCCCCCACCACACTTTGTTTTGCCGTAGGTCTTAGGACTGCCTCCCCTTTCTTTCTTTCCCATTTTCGTTTCTTTCTTTCTTTTAAAAAAAAAAAAAAAAAAGGTTATGCACCCACTCCAAGTTTATCATGGAAAGCAACCAAGAATCTGTAAGTTTCTTTTCTTTCTTTATACAATAGTTGCTGTGCACACTCCAAATTATCGAGTCAATTTTTTCATATTTGTTATCTTTCACTTTGTTTTGATCGTAGTAACTTTCTATTTTCAAGAAAGTACATCTCTACCAAATATAATTAAGAACTATAGATAATACTATTTGAAATAAAACTTTGATCAAAACATAAGCTATTGAAAAACTTGATATCCAAGGTGAATCTAAAAGTTATTTTGACTAATTGTCAAGCAACTAGACTACATAAATAAAAAGAAAAACAAAATCCCACATCGTCTCTTCAATTCATCCATCTTCAATCCATGAGCTCTATGTTTCCAGCATCTGCGCATTTTTCTAAGAATTCTTGAAGTTGAAGAGCTAAAGTTGTGTTATCCAAGATGTCTACTGCCATTAACCTAAATCAATAAACAAAATGTTAGAATGATAACACAAATTGTGACTTATAACTCCAAATATAAGTTTCAATACAAACCTGATTATAAAAGTCATGAAATGATGGATACAAGGTTGTCATATTTGATGGAGCATTGATATACTCTTGATTATGTTGCTCTACAAGTGTACATATATTCATTACATAATATATAGTATATTCACAATAAAAAAAGTATAAAGTACCATATTGAATGAGTATTACCAGAAACTACAATATTAGGTGGTGACATTTGCGAGGTATATCTAATTTTTGCCACTTTCTTCGATTTTTCTAAAGCACTCTTCAATCTCTTGTCGGTTACCCCTTTAGCTCTCACTGTTGGAGGATCCAATATATGTTGATCATCATCTTGAACACCGGAAGTAGATAGGCTATTTTTCTTTTTAACCTTATTCGAGGCTTTCTTTGCTTTTATGTCTTTTTCAACCAACTTCATTGCCTCTGATAATTTTTCACTAACAACATGAACACCCCAATCATTCATTGACGCTAAGCTAAAAAGACTATTTGCTTTATGCATCAATTGACTGAGACGTAATGATTGAGCAGACTTCAGATTTCCTTATGGTGATGAATCATCTAAATCACTACTCAAAAGCATCCCTTCTTTGACCGTTTTGGTCCATCTCTTTAATACATATTGGGTTGGGATACTAGTAAGATATTTCGAATCAAAAACCCTCAAAGCATGACGACACAATATGCCCTTAGCTTCATACAGTTTACATGACCAGGAAACCATGGAATTATGAGAGATAAACTCAATTGTGTTCACTCTTTTATGACCTTCTTCGGTTGCTTCATAGATAGTAACACCTTCTTCATTACTAACTTCTCTTAACCTTACTGTCAAACAACTCATGTACTCAATTTTAAAGAACTTGAATATTTTATTGGTGTACACCTCAGCTGCATGACATAAAATTCCACTAATTACTTTGAGACGAGGCATACCTTGTTTGCAGCGAAAATCTTCTTGCAACTCTGTCAAACGCATGCCTTTTATTTTTTTCTCATATTGAAGCACAAACTCAATAATATTTGTTGTCTTTGTACACATTTGATGGAAAACATTATTTGTACTCTCAACTCTTTGAGTGGATTTCACATTTGCAGAGAAAGTATCAAAGCTAAAAGCAGGACACCACTTATTACAAAGGTTATAGAGCTTATTAAGCCATAGATGAGTTTGAAGGTTGAACTTACTAGTCATGGAATCCCATGCAGCTTCAAATTTTGGTACACTTTGACAACCACCAAACACCTTGTTGAAATGTGTTCTGAACTCAGGATTGGCATAAAGGCTAGAAATATTTTTTGTAGCATTATGTGCGATGTGCCAAGTACACAACCGATGACGTGTCCCCGTAAACACTTGCTTAATAGCATTTATCATTGCTTGATCTTCATCAGTGAAAATAGTATTTGGTTGTTTATTGCCCATCGACTCTAAGAATATCTTAAATAACCAAACAAATGATTCAGTGCTTTCGTCTAACAAAAAAAACACAACAAAGCAGCACATTCTTCCAATGATGATTAACTCCAACAAATACAGCGCAAATCAAATTGTACTTGTTAGTTCGAAATGTAGTACCAAAGCATAAAGCATCTCCAAAGCAATCATAGTCTAACCTTGATCTGTTATCTCTCCAAAAAAAATTTGTCATCCGATTCAGTTGGTTCACTTGTATCGAATAGAAAAATTTGGAATCCTTAGCTTGCCTTTCCTTGAAATGATTAAACAAACTTTGTGCATCTCCTCTTTCCATCGTTTCAGACTTCTTCCTATACAAAAAATTTTGACAATTTTTCTTTGTGACTCCAACATTTTCAGCCCCTCCAACTTTTTCTGCTAAGTAACAATATGACTGTGAGGGCTTTATACCTGCATCCACCATAGAACTAATGACCCTAGCATGAGCATCGTGTATTTTTCTACCTGATCTTAGAAATTGTCTTTCTTCAGGCTTGGCAAGCTCATGATTATGAATTGAATTAACATGTAAAATCTTCCATACACCTTGATTTACTGAAAATCTGATTAAAGCCTTGCAACCTGTTCGTGTAGTTAGTTTATCAACCATGCTGTCATTGCATAAGTCTTTAAACAGTGGAAACCCTTCCTTGGAACACAAAAAATCTCATTGCGTAACATTATTTGATTTATTTCTTCGATTATGCCCTTTACGAAGACTGAACCCCTTCCTCAAAGCATAAGCATTGCATACCTGAAAAGCTTCAGCGTCTGAATCCACCACCATTCCGATTTTCAGATCTTCTTGAAACTCCATTGCCTTAGCAGCAACCTATCAATTGAAAAAAAAATAAAAAAATAATCAAAGATTAGACTAATATATTAATTAAAGACTCATAATAAAGAAGGTAGCAAACATAGCAGATACCCTAATTCATATTATAAATATAAAAAAAACCAAAAACCCTCACCCGAACCCAAAAACCCCCAATTAAAAGAAAAGAAAATAACCCTAATACATTTATATATGTGGGTTATTCATGTCACATGATCAAAGCAACTATTGTATAAAGAAAGAAAAAAACCTACATATTATTGGTTGCTTTCCATGATAAAATTGGAGTGGGTGTACAATTTTTTTTTATATTTTTTTAAAGAAAGAAAGAAACGAAACTAGGAAAGAAAGAAAGAAAGAAAGGGGAGAGAGTACTAAAACCTAAGATCTACGGCATAACAAAGTTGCCCCAGGGAGGGCTGTGGGGTGGATTTGGGAAGAAAAATTATAGGGGAAAGAAATAAAAAAGGAAACTAACATTAATATTTATAATATATTAATTAGTTAAAAAAATAATTTTAAAAATTTAAAAAATTTTAAATATAAACAAATGATAAAAGAATATATTTAAGACTTGTCACGTGGCGAGTTTTGAATGGATTGTAGTGCCACTCAACGAAATCCAGTGGCATGCCAAACTCCACATAAGTTTTTCTCCCATCTCTCTCTCTCTCCTCTTTCACTCTCTTTCATTAACACACTGTTTCTCTGTCTCACCTCACTCTTCCTTCCCCACCAACTCTTTTTTGGTTATTTTTTTTTTTTGTTTTGTATAAAATTAAAAAATTAATATACGAGCTAATAGGTTTGAATCTACAATATTCATACTTCAAATGAAACCTATTAACAATGTCTGACACACCCCGACCGAGGTCGGAGCGTGCTGGCCGTCACACAAAGGTGACGAAGCCATGTGCACGTGCGGAAGCTAATAAAGTAGTAAAATAAAAGAACGAGTAATTAAAAACTAGCATACAAGGTACTAAAACAAGTGCTAGTAAGTGAGATACAAATTCAGAGCAGGTCTATAGCAGCCCAAACGAAACGACAACAGTAGTACGCCCGAAGGCGACCCTACAATGTGGAGTGTCTGTCAGAACGCCGGAAAGCCCTCAAGGGAAAACCACCGCAACGGCTAAGCAACTAGAACCTGGAGGGGCGCAAAACAAAAGCGTGAGTGGGCAAAAACAAAGCTCTTTGAAAACCATTTAACAAAATACATTCTAACCCCTCGCCGTAAAACCTGTACACTTCCCAGAAAAATAGATATATATATATACGTATGTATAAACATGCCAAACATGCTCCAGGGTATGCCAATCATGCTCAAGATATGCCATGCCAAAGCCTCATAATAAATGTAAGTGCCCAGGTATAAATCATATCAACATCATAACATCTGGCAGCCGGAGTCACCTAACGTGACCTGTACGGCTGCATCTAGAGCTCAAATCTCAACTCTATAACTGAACCTGCCCACGAGTCGGAACCACTCAAGGTGGTCTGTACGACAGGCCTGGGTGTAACATATATATACGCTCTAGTGCTACGATCACGTGAAGACTATGCGAATAATCGCGGGTCACCTACGAGTCGGAACCACCTATAGTGGTTTGTACGACAGGCCTATGCACCTAACTTGGATCCAAGTTGAGCGTGTGGTGCGGGAGGTGAACATCACGTGAAAGACTGTGCCCTACTCTGGGCGGGAGCACTAACACCGGGGGTGCAGGTTATGAGCTCTCTAGGCATCTCAAACCACTACTGAAACATAAACGTGAATGTCACTTACCTGGCACTTACCTGTGCGTCCACAGCACCCAATATGCATATGAATGTGTATGCCACTAATAATGCATGCAATGATGCGTAAACGATAATAATAAAGTGCATGGCATAATGTACATAACCCTTTTTAAATCAATTTCTGGGAATATAAATGTATATAGGTATATACGGAAAACAAAAGCCCACTCACTGGTATGTAGAAGGGTCGTAGCCCCCCTGTCTCGCGTGTGCACGCTTGTCCTCGGGGTACGTGTCACCTAAATGCGAAACAACTATAAAAACGTTAACTTTAAAGCACATAACCCATTTCTCGAAATAACTTCTCATACATTGCTCAAAATGGACTAATGAATATACCAATGTGCTCTACACAACCTCAGGATCACAACCATATTTTTAAAATAATTTTTTGGACCCCGCACGCGCCCCCACGCGCCTGAACAGGCACGGACCCACGCGCGGCCACGTGACAAGCACACTGACGGTGTCAACAGACGCCGTCAGGAATATTCCGTTAAACTGACGGAATATTCCGTTAAACTTAACCCCTGCCGTTAGGAATATTCCGTTAAACTTAACGGAATATTCCTGCTTCTTCTCCGACCACCCTCGCCGGACTCCGGCCACCGGAAACTGGCCGGAAAACTGGAAAAACTTTAAACTCACTATTCTCCTTCGTTTTTCATCCATTTTTCACGTATTTTATACCAAAATGAAGCCCTAAACCTCATCTACCACGTTGGACTAGTTTTAGAGCCTAAAAACAACTGGAATAAACTTTTCAAAAACATGGAAAATCGGCCAAACTTACAGTTCTTGGTTCCAACGTCCAAAACCGTCCAACGATGCACTCCCAAGCTCCTTGGGACCTCACCAACACAACTACAACCTTCAAAAGTCCAAAAACTAACTAGATTAAACTTGCATGAACAGTACACAATTCGGACCACTTCGAATCGACGTGAAAATGGTAGTTTCCTTACCTGAAAATGGTATGGCTGTGCTCGCCTTGACCTCACGAGTCCAATGGTACCCTTAGTTCCTTCGATCTGTGAGGTTTTGTTGGGTTATGGGTTTGTCCGTACGCAATAGGGTGAGAACGGGAAGGGAGAGAGAGATGAGAGACAGAGACAGAAAAGGATAGAGAGAGACAGTGGATGTGCAGGTGTGTGTGTGGTCCAACACTTGCCACAACACACAAAACAACCAATAATGTCAAAGAACGAACTAGGGGTAATTTAGTCATTTCACACGTGCGTTTCGATATTTCCGGGACGGGATGTCACAATGTCACTCATCCACTTTATTATTAAATTTTTGCATTCTACTAAATATTTCATTTTGTGTATGTTAAGTCTAGGACTATGTATATATAGGTTTTAGCTTTCCTTGAAAAAACTTGTAATGTTTGTTGCTTCATATCGCACCAAGCTCAATCTTGGATTAAGCAAATTACAAGATGCAGCTAAAGCCACAAGGAAGATAAAAAAAAAAAACACTCAAGATCATTTCACATGATACAGGTTTTATTAATTTGCATATCCATGATTACTTATTTATAAATTTTATACCTAGTCAAGTATATGTTCATACACACTTTGCACGTGACCTGAGTCTGGCAGTGAATATGCCGCAATATAACATTTTATTTTATGTCCTATCATTCGTTGACCGGTGCTACCACTATGCTGCTAACGATATTATAAAAAAGAAACATTTGAGGGAAGGGATCTCCATATTTTTATAAAAAAATGGAGATTAGTTGTGAGGTCTACACCACATCTAATTAAGTTCAATGAAATTAACGAATACTTTGTTATATAGGAAATAATGAAAATTTATCTTGATCATTAAAATAGGCAAATAGTTTTGGATTAAATTGAATTTTTGTAAGGATGATCTATGAGTAGGGGTGGGTACTTGGAACCAAAAACCAAAATCGAAACACGAATCGAATCGGACACTGGAGAAAGGAATGGTTTTTTTACCACCCTCGCACCGAACGGTTCGGTTTTGTGGTTTTGAAACAATTGTGGTTTCAAAACCGAACCGTGGCTAAGAAAACGGTTTGGTTTCGATTTTGGGTTTTCAAAACCGCACCATATATTGAATGTTATGTTTTAATTGATTCTTTATTAGAAGCCATACATTTATAGTATGGACTCAACTATACTAGAATAGAATGTCAACCAATTTTGCACCTCTATTCGAGTCCATACATGTCTCTCTCTCTCTCTCAAAACTCATGTTCATCTATCTGGCCACACACAAGAAGTTGTGCAATCAATAATACTCATATTGCAGTAGAATTACTAATTCCAACCCTTGATCACATCACTTCACTTCACTTGATCTAAATAAGGTACAGAGTTCATAGATGTGCTAGAAGCTTGAACCTGATTAATGCAGCACACCTGCAATTGGCAACATTCTTTCACTTGAGAAATATGCTTCATAACAGTGCTTATCTTGATATATTACTTAACCAAATTGTGCAATTTGAAACATGTATACATATATACTTTCTTTATTGCTTGTGTGTTGTAGATTAATGCTACTATTGCATATGGTCAGACAAATCTCTCTATCTTGACTTCCTTTGCTACAATTTGGTGAACTATTTTGCTGCAGGTTTGTTGCTTTTTTTGCTGCAATTTTGCTTTTGCTGTTGTTTTTTGCTACAGGTTCATTGATTAATATACGAGGAAAATGAGATCGTCTTATGCGTAAATAGAATTATAATTTTTTTTTCTCAAAATATCGAAACGAAACCGTTTGAAACCACACCGAACCAAATCAAACAGTTTGATTTCATTTCGGTTTTGAAGTCAAAACTGTACCAAACCGCACCACACCCACCCCTAATCGAGACTTCACAAATAAACGTTTCGGATCGTTGAAGTTTAATCGTTTGAAGTTTGCATAAAGGGCCTGTTCATAAAAATATTCACTATGAGGTGGAATCTAGTGTGGTAATGATGAACTTATCTCTTTAGGTTTTATCAAGTACATCAATCATTTAGATCCCATCTACTAGCAGCATCTAGTAGTAGCACGCTCGCAGCCACCAGTTTCTTGGTCGAGCAAATTTCCGAAATGCCCACGAGACCCATGGCAAATTTAGAAGGTGAACAAGAGCTAGTCACTCGCATTAAGGGTACACCTCTAAAATCTCCAACTCCTTACCTTTTAATTTCATCCAATATTTTAATCTGATGTCACAATAAAAACTAGAAGGAAAAAAAATTATTGTTTAAGGTGTTTTTGGATTTCTGTTATTATTATCAATATTCTACACTGTGAAAACAAGAGAGAATTTGAAACCGAAACGCTGATTTTTAATTTCGTCCAATATTTTAATCTGATGTCAAAACTTACCCAGATAAAAACTAGAAGAAACAAAATTAGTGTTTAAGGTGTTTTTAGATTTTTTTTATTACTATCGGTATTCAACACTTAGAAAATAAGAGAATGTTTCAACCTAAAACGTAGTAGATTAAAGAAGAAGAGTTTAACCATCAAGACAATTCACTTTTAAAAAGACACATAATATCCAATTTTGGTAAGTTGTAACAAAAATTATGATCATTCCTCCCTTTTTGTATGTTTTGTCCTTATGGCTAGCTCCCTCTCACTGTGGCTTTGTCTCACAAGGGTTCATGTCCAAGTATGGAGTTAGAAATTTATGAGTTGAAATTATTTACGGATCTCTGTGTTTAGACAACAAGATCTAGAAATTTGGACTATTTGATTTAAATTATGCGGTCATCATTAGCTTATCTCTTAGCCCACCCCATAGAAAACGAAGCCTTTGAACAATCCGGATCTCTCTCTCTTAAACAGCTCGGTTTTCTGGGTCCGGTTGCTCCCTACACAAAGATCCAGAGAGAATCTCAACTTGGAATTCACATAGGGGTGGACTAATTTGTTTTTCTTGTAGTATGAAGTGAAATTTAGGTGTTTGGGTAGGCTAAATTCCTGTTTTGTGCAATGTTAGGCTTTAATTTTTCCACCACATGCTTACTTTAACACAAAAATAAACAAGAATTGTTATTAACACTCTAAAAATTTATTTTGCTCTCCAAACTTTCTATAATTTGAAGAAAAATACATTTGTGAGCAGGCATATATAATAGAATTTTTGGAATACTAATAACAGTTTCCCCAGAAAAGTTCGTCTTTGAAAACTTGGGTATGCTAAAGCAACCCTTGGTCCTGTGTCTCTCGTTCTAGCCGTGTTATTTCACACATAAAAAGTCTCACTTCAAGCTTACCGAAATTTTGGTTTGAGTTCATTTATGTGTTTGCTAACGAAGTAAGTCTTTGTTTAGTTCACCTCGTAAAAATGGAGAGTGGTATTAGATTTGCATTTCAATTTTTTCTTGTAATTACTTTACTCCTTGGCAATCTTTTAGAGGAGCGCACGTATTATAATTTTCTCCTCCATACCTTAATGCGTATTTGTAGGTCGTTCTTTTGGCAACGAGTTATGAGAGAGCTTCGAGGAAAGTGAAAAACAAGTCTTATATCCTCCATGAGATTTATTAAAGTGCTCTTTTTAGTTTGTATATTTTCAATATATACTTTTTGGTATTCTCTAAACTTTTACAGGAATACAAATACAAAAGGTTATTGTCAATTATCGATAAACTTCCCCCTTCTCAGAGTCAAGTTCTACTCAAATTTAATTTGTTGAAGACTGAATTCACATATTACTTCAAATTTGACAATGATGACCAGTTAAATCAAGACATCAAGGGGAGTCCCTCATCAAACGGAGTTATTCATCCTGGGATCTTCGACAATATATATAGGCTATACCGGATATAACAACATTATGTTTTTTTCTCATTGACCAGGTGTTGACCCTAAAAATTACAAAACCTACGTGGCGCGCAGGCCGAGTAACTAGTAAGCTAACTACGTCCTTCGGTTGAATGCGGGGCGTGCCAACTCGTCGGCCGAGCTCGGCCGAGGAGTAAAATTTGTTGATATCGCTTGGAGCGCGTCGTTGACTTCTTTATCTTGCGATTGCGACCGAGGAAGGAACGCTCTCGGTCTCTGAGTTCTACAGCCTGAAGACAAGGCTACTAATTCTGCGGAGTTCAATAATCGTCGGAGCCCGATTCGGTCACTGTGATTATATTCGTAAGAGTATAAGCACGTCGAATCGAGACCAAACTGTATGGGCACAGGTACTCGAACGTGATGTATGTCTTGATGGTAAACGTAGTTCGGCCGTCTGAATGCCGAACCCTGAAACCTACTTACGAGTATCCAATCATAAAATAACTCGGCGTCCTGTACGCCGAGCAATGCGATTCGTAACACCTGACTATGCCGAAAAGGCTAGCAAGGTGACCTCTGCCAATAAAGGTTCGAAAACCCTTCTCGGCCGAGACTTAGATAGATAACCGGTCGACCTCGACGCAGTGCTGTTTATCCAAACTGAAGGTGCTTCTCGGTCGGCTGATTCTGCGGCAGCAGTGCTGTTTATCCAAACTGAAGATGCTCGCCGAGTGCTTCCACAGTGCTGTTTATCCAAACTGAAGGTGTGTCGGCGGGGAAAAGAAAAGAAAAAATCTCAAGGTGTTTGAGAGGTTTTGCGCAGGGCAATTGTATGCTGATTGTGAAGGTCTTTTTCTGTTGCATGACTTCTTGTATTTATAGTACCCCATTCCTTGAAACCAATTCGTATTCTGATTTGGATTAGGAGTCCTTGTCCCATTTCGATTCTAACTCGAACCAACCTACTCCCACTGGGATTCTGAATTTTCCTTCTTTTCGAGGCTTTATTCCTTGCCGGTCGAGAATCCTGGTCGCACCAGGACTTCTTCGACCTTTTCCATTTATCCGGGCCACTTAGGATAGGATTTGGCCGACCCTGCCATCTGGCCCAGGATTTATTATTCGGCCCATAGTATTTGTCATCACCTTGGGCCGAGCACATCCTCCTGCTCGGCCCAACAATAATATTTTGGGCCCAAACATTGCCCCCTCGCTTCTGAGGTCGCCGACTGTTAACCCTTGGTCGGGCCTCGGCCTTGAAGAAGCGAAAACGTTTATTGCTTTTTTGGACTTTACTTAATGACCATTATTCCTGCACATTTATGAGACGTGATTGCACTTTCCTCGTTGCCCCCAACGCGTGGCCACGTGTCGCTTTTCCGCCGATCTTAATAACCTTCACTCCTGGGCCTCGAAATCGTGCACTAACTGAATCGTCTTATCCTCATTAATGCATTAAAACTGGCGCCGCACGCAATCGTGCGTCCTGATTTTTCGACCCCTCGATCCTATCTTCGTAGGTTCCCAAAATATCCGAAATGATTGGACCTTTCCCGGTTAAATTTCCCCCCAATTTGAACCAGTGCTTTTCGAATTCCAGTCGCTTGGTCTTCACTCTGAAAAGCCTATAAAAACCCAGATTTCTGTCATTCGCATCTTACGCTTTCAGAAATTCCAAAATCCCAATTTTATCATCCCTGTTTGTTCAAGCAAAAATCCTTCCAGTTCTTCCTTCTGCGATTTCCTCTCCCAAACTATCTCCTATCATCTCTAACAATGGCCTCCTTTATTTCAAAGCTCTCTGACGAAGTTAACAAGTGCAAAGATTTCATTGATCGGAGCGCCGTTAAGACGCTGCGATTTGAAAATGACATGGCCACCACTCATCAGATTCTGGGCCCCCTTTTTAGAGACGACGTGCCGTCGTCTGTTACTAATCTTCTCAAGGAGCAGTGCATGACACCTCTACTTCAAGGGTTTGACTGGTCGAAATGGTGTTTGGCTCGGCCTCAAAGAGCTTGGCCCTCGACCACCTTAGCCTGGGCCGCCTGGGTGGACCGAATGAGGTCCTTCTTCGGTGAGGAATGGAAAGCCCTTGGTATCTACGATGCCATCCTGCTCTCGACCATGGAGATTACCATGGACAAGAAGCTGCTTATGGCGGCCTTGACTCTATGGTGTTCGGCTACCAACACTATGGTCCTTCCATTCGGCCCCCTCGGCCCCACGGTCCTCGACATCACGGCTATCCTTGAGACTTCTCCATCCGGCCTCCCAATCGACGCCGCTCTCTCTGGATGCCCCTTCCTTCTTGACCTGAAGGCGCTTTTCGACGAGCGGGCCGTCGAAACGCTTAGCCGAGGCGATCGAGAGCCCTCGAGAGAAGAAGTTCAGAAACTTCACAAGAACTTCTTCAATTATAATACTCTCATCCTCCACTTTGCTGGTCGAGGCGAGGAGAGTCTCAGGAAGGGAGAACATGAAGCCTTCCTCTTCTACTGGTACAACAAATTTATTTGTTGTACCAGGTCCAACAAATGCTTGATCGAGAATATGCCAGTGGCCCAGGCCCTGGCTAGTGGTCACTCTCTGGCGCTCAGCCCGGCTATTCTTGCCAACCTCTTTCGTTGCTTGCCAACCTCTTCCAACTCTGGTTGCAGGTCTATTTCTCCACTCTTCGGCCTGAAGTCCCTGCCTTCCAACGCTCGGCCGCCCTTGGCCCTCAACTGGCCTCTCGACCGGCTCCACCTCACCGGGCTGACGAGGTCCTTAAGCATTTTTTTTGGCCTCGACGTCCTTTCGGACGACGAATTTCTGGTGTGCCGGCGCCAGGAGTACCCTGCCTCGATCATGCTCCCTACGGCAGCTTGGACCGAGGCCGAGGACGCGGGCCTCCGTCAGTCTTGGGGGTCATTCGTACTGGCTCGCGACCTTCCCTTTGGCTGCAATGCCTGCCGAGCCAGTTGGGAGGTCTACCATCCCCACTTTATCGCCCGGCAACTTGGCTACCTCCAAGGTTGTCCCGTGCCCCTGCTCGTCTCCCGTTCCCTCCTGAGCCGGGGGCGTCTTTCTGGCTCATCCGAGAGGGAGTGCCGGACGATGGAGCAAGAGTTCCAGGCTCGGTGCAAGAAGTTCCGTCTTCGGCCTACCGTTCCGGAATCCTTGGGCACCGACACTTTCGGAGACTGGTGGGATGAATACACCGGCGACTTCTTCGGCGCATCGGCCGAAGACGTGGTGAGCAAAGTTTTCGACGATCGGCTGAGACCAGCGCCCTCGACCCAACCTAAGGAATCGGCCCAAGGTATATTGTCGGCTAATTACTTTGCTATTTCATGAAAAGGAAACCTCATTTGTCCTTGTTGCTAATTACTTCGCTATTTCAGGGGGTCGCGGGTCGAGGAAGGTTGAAGTGGTCGCCGCGGTGGCGAGGGTGAAGAAGCTGGTGCCCACAAAGAGGACCATCGCCACCGAGCGGACGGTCCTTGCCAAACGCCCCCACCAAGAGACCGAGCCGGCGGATGATGCCCCTCGCCCTTCTAAACGCGTCAAGAAATTGGCGAAGAAGGGCGACCGGGAGATTCATGTCGTTCCTAGTGACACTACTGGGACGCCTGCTCCTGCCGGCCCTCCTCCTGAGACCACGGTCGATCCCATCACTGCCCCAGCTCCAGTGTCGGAGCCGGTCGTGGCGCCTGCAGTGAGGAAGTCGGCTGCACCTGTCGAAGCACCCTTGACTCCAACGATCATTCTGGAGGTATAATTCTGCTTCCACTTGTTTCTTTAGGCTTCTGATCGTAATGCTAAATGCTCTCTTTTTTGTGCAGGATGTCGAGAGCGAGAGTGACGAATTCCCTCTGGAACGTCGTCGTCGACCAGTCAACTCTCCTCCCGTCCATCCTCCTCCTGTCGTCGAGCCGATCGTTCGACCATGTTCTACTGCGGCGGATCGTGGCAAGAGACCTATGGCCGATCCTGAGGCCACGGCCGAAACGCCGATCCACCAGCAGGACGAAGACCCTCCCATTCCTCCACAGGAAGTCTCTTCGGCCTTTGTAAGTCTCGCTTTTTGTTGTGTTGATTTTTTTTGTTACATGTTTTTCTTAAAAAAAACTATTAAATGTCAGGTGCCCGAACATTCATTTCACCGGTAATTTTATACGCCGAGGGGCGTTGTCTATATTTCCTGGCCGCCGTCGTGGCCATCAAATGTAGATAACCTCCATCGACCGCGTGAATTGCGTGGAGGTCTAAGGCACTGGGCTCGACCATTAAGTTCCCTGGGTTCGAGCAATGACCCAGAGGGCATGGCCGAAATCTCCTCTCGGCAGGTCTAAAACAATCCCCTTTTTTTCTTTATGCACTATATCACGACGTCTTACTTTCCCTCACAAAGTTTTTTTTTTTTTCTTTTATGTGCAGCCATCGTGGGAAGTGGAGCTCGACGCTCTTCTTCAGAGCACGACCGGTGAGGCTGGCTCTTCTGCTGCTCCCGCCGAACCAGCGGGCGCCGTGCCCGAGGCCGAAGTCTTCGTGAAGCTGCACGAAGTCCTATCTCTTAATGCCTCCCAAGCTCTCCAATGCAAGGGCCTTGACTCTGTTGGAGAGTGTCTCAACGACCTTGCCAGCGGTGGTCACCTGAGCACGGAGAATATCTCTTTCCTCACCGACCTCCTGGAGCGGACTCGGCAACACTTCTACATCTTCGAGCGAGCCCTTCAAGCCGAGGATGACTTGAAGGCTGCCAAGGTCGCGCAAGAGGCCGGCCGAGCTGAGATGGAGGCAATCAAAGCTAAGAAGGCGAAGCTGACCGAGTTTGATCGCCAGATTTTTGACCTCCAGCGTCAAATTTCTGACCTTCAACGGCAAAGGTCTGCTGCTGCTGCCGAGCTTGAGAAGGACTTCGGGGCCAACAAGGCTCTGCTGACGGCCTTCGCTGCTGGTGCACGACATGTCCAGCAGCTGCAGTACAACAGGAAGACCAGGCAGGCTGAGATCATCCTGGGCGAAGCGAAGTGGCTGGAGCTAAAAGCCGCCCTTGAGACTTTCTTCCCCTCGACCCCTTAGGAATTCACCATTGTATTTGTATTTCTTGTAATGATTTTTTGTTATCAATACAATGGTCGTTTTGCTATCAATACGATGGTCTTACTCTTGCATTTCCCATGTAATTGGATAATACTTCTTTAAAAACTTTCCATTAATCGGCAATTTGTGAACTGAACCCGTCCGATCTCTTAGATGATATGCCCCCTTGCCGAGGACCTTGTGAACGATGAATGGCCCTTCCCAATTTGGCTAACATTTACCAAATCTGGGGTCTTTAATCCCGACGGGCAACACAGTTTGCCAAACCAATTCTCCCTCGCCGAACGTTTTTTGTCTTACACGCTGATTATACGCTCGCTCGGCAATTTTCTTTTGTGCTATTAACAAGTCACCTGCGTCGATTCGACTTTCTTCTAAGTCTTCTAACTCTTGTCGCATCGCTTGACTATATTCAATACTGTACAAATCACTCTGCTCGATTACTCACAACGAACTTATACTCAATTCGACCGGTAACATGGCGTCGTGTCCATAAGTTAACGCGTAAGGAGTGGTTCCAGTGGCCGACCGAGGTGAAGTTCGGTATGCCCATAATGCTTCATTTAACTTCAAATGCCACAAACCAGGTTTCTCTTTTACCGTCTTTTCGAGGATGCCGATCAACACTTTATTGCTTGCCTCGGCCTGCCCGTTGGCCTGTGGGTAGTACGGCGTAGATTGCTCGAGTCGGATATTCAAACTTGCCGCGTATTCCCTAAACCTATCGGCCGTAAATATAGTGCCATTATCAGTTATGATCGTTTCTGGCACGCCGAATCTGGTCACAATATTCTCCTCTACGAAGTTGCATACCTCTTTAGCCGTTAATTCGGCGTATGACCTTGCCTCGACCCACTTAGTGAAATAGTCAGTTGCTACAATTATCCATGCGTGTTTCACTGCCCCCGATGATGGCGTGATTTTGCCAATTACATCCATTGCCCAACCCCTGAACGGCCACGGTTTAGTAACCGAGTGTAGCAATTCGGCCGGGGCTCTCTGCACGGGTCCATGAATCTGGCATGATACGCATCTCCGTGCATATTCGATGCAATCCTTTAATATATTGGGCCAAAAATAACCGTGTCGTCGGAGCAACCAGCGCATCTTTCGTCCAGATTAGTGTGCTCCGCAAATTCCTTCATGTACCTCGGCCATTACTCGGGCAGCCTCGTGTGGGCCGAGGCACAATAGTAGTAAACCATCCTCGCCCTTGCGATATAATTCATTTTGATACGATACGTAATTCGTCGCGAGCACCTTCGTTCTTTGGTCGTGTTTCCCATTGGGGTTATCGAGGTATCGTAACATCGTCTTTCTCCAATCATCTGGTTCTACTTCGACGGCACATACTTCTATGGGATCTCCTCGTTCTAATAGGGATGGGAGCGACATCACCCTTGTACGTATTACGTGCGCGCGTTGGAGAGTTTGCTGATTAATCAAAACGGGGTACGAGCGTTGACCCGTGTTCGCAATTCCCACAATTCGACTTAGTTTGCCCCCCATGAGTTGTGCTCCGGAGGCGATCTGGGCGAGTTTGTCGGCGTCAGTATTGTGGATACGTGAAATGTGTTCAAATGTGATTCGTTCGAACGACTCGGCCAGGTAGGTGGCGACCATGTGATAGGGAGCTAAAGTACAACTCATGCAACGAAACACGCCGTTTAGTTGGTTAATCACAAGTTCGGAATCACCAAGGACGAGAACGCGGGGGGCCCGCAGATCGTGTAAAACATGGAGGCCGATAATGAGGGCTTCATACTCGGCTTGATTATTGGTGCAGCTGAAATCTAACTTGAGAGAAAAATACCATCGGCAGTGGTCAGGCGACTGAATTGCGATACCGACACCTGCCGAGGTCGAAGTACTGGAACCATCAAAATGCATAGTCCAATGGTTATCGCGTGTGGTGACGAAACCGATGTCGACGTCGCCTCCCTCAAAACCATAAGGGGATGGGTGTTGTGCCAGGAAGTCGGCGAGGGCTTGCCCCTTGACGGCCTTTTGGGGTACATACTGAAGGCTGAACTCGGATAAGGCGAGTGTCCATTTCCCGATTCGGCCTTTGACAATAGGCCGAGTCAGCATGTAACGAATTACGTCGGTTTGGGCGATGACCTGCGTAACTGTGGGAAGAATGTAATGCCGAAGCTTGGATGCAGCAAAACACAACGCTAAGCAAAGTTTTTCGACAGGGGAATAGTTAAGCTCTGGTGAATTCAGGTTTCGGCTAAGGTAAAAGATAGCTTGTTCGCGTCCGACGTTGTTATCTTGTGCAAGGAGGCATCCAATGGATTCAGCGGCTGCCGAAATGTACAATTTAAGGGGTTTGTTGCGACAAGGTGGAACGAGCACCGGTGGGGTGGAAAGGGCCACCTTGATTTACGTAAATGCAGCTTGATGCTCTTCGCGCCATTCAAATCGGTCGGTCTCCTTCAGTTTAAGGAGTGTAGAGAATGCTTTCATCTTACCGGCCGAATTGGCGATGAAACGACGGAGGAAATTTATCTGCCCGAGTAACGACTGGAGCTGTTTCTTTATCGTCGGAGGTGGGGCGCTAATGATGGCGCGGGCTTTATTTTCATCGACCTCGATGCCGCGATGGTGCAACAAAAATCCTAGGAAATTACCGGCCGAAACACCGAAAGCACACTTGGCCGGGTTCATCTTGAGGTTGTTCTTGCGCATGCGAAGGAACGCTTGCCTCAGGTCGTCCAGATGTGTTTGACGACGTTTGGATTTTACGACCACATCATCGATATAAACTTCGACGATTGTACCGATTAAATCGTGGAAGATCATATTCATGGCTCGTTGGTATGTGGCGTCGGCATTCTTGAGGCCGAAAGACATGACTACCTATTCGTAAGTACCAAGTGCCCCCGGGCAACGGAAAGCCGTCTTGTGGACGTCAACTTCGGCAATGAAAATTTGGTTGTAACCCGCATGACCGTCCATAAAAGATAGCAGTTCATGATTAGCTGCGGCATCAATTAATAAATCTAAGATCGGCATCGTATATTCGTCCTTGGGAGTAGCCAGATTTAGATTACGGAAATCGATGCAAATGCGAAGGGCACCGTTTTTCTTTAACACGGGGACGATATTGGCCAACCATTCGACATACCGAGCGGTCCTAATAAACCCGGCTTTTAGAAGCCGAACTAATTCTTCCTTAATGCCGAGTTGTACTTCGTTCGAAAATCGGCGAGGAGGCTGTTGAAAAGGCTTACACCCCTCCTTGATGCGTAGCTCATGCTCTACAAGGTTTCGGTCGAGGCCTGGCATTTCATGATAACTCCAAGCAAAGCAATCTTTAAATTCGTGGAGTAGTTTACGGAGTTCGACCTTCATGGACGGTGGGAGTAACGCACTAATAAACAATGTTCGAGGATCCTCGGCCGTGCCTACGTTAACTTCCTCTAACGGGTCCTTGACTTGAGGTCGATGGTCTTCGAGTTCGGCCGGCGCAGCCTGAACTTTATCGAAAGATAGAATGGGGCCGTTATCTGCTTCGGCCAGAAATTCGATTAAATTGACGCCAGAATGTGGTTGCTTGGTGATGGCGTACCAATGGGCCAGCAGACGTTCCATTGTAGATGAAACCGCGGCCTGACGCCGTTCTTGCGTGGTGTGCTCAATCATCGGCATTGGTGACTAGATCTGCCAAACCAAGTCTCGCCGAATCCTGTTGGACAGTTTCGGCGCCGACCTCAATCACTTTCTGTACCGAAATTCTCGTCGGCCGCCCATCCTTGTTAAGGCCTTGGAGGGTGATGTAGCCGACGTGATCATCGTAATAGCGAGCCTGAATCATGTTGGTTTCAAATGGCTGGTTATCGGCTGGGTGGACCACGACCGATTTGCCATCCCAAAAGATGAGGACTTGGTAGAGTGATGACGGAATGCAACTGGTTTGGTGGATCCAGTCGCGACCAAGTAATGCGTTATAATCGGTCTTGGAATCAATGACAAAGAAAGCCGTCATGTGTTGACGACCGGCAATGCTAACTTCCAACGGGAGTACTCCTTTGGTCTGAGACTTATCACCAACGAAGCTGCTCATAGTGATCCTGACGGAATGAGTTCACTATCAGAACGGCGTAAAGCTTTCATGACGGAGATTGGCATAATGTTGACTGTGGCACCACAGTCGACGAACACCTTAGAAATGGGAAATCCTTCGATGTGAGCCGTGACATACAACGGCTTCAGGTGTTGGAGATTAACCGAGGGGGAGCGGGGAAATAGCTCGGCCAACGCTGTCTTAAGGTTGTCCCCGCTTCGGTGTTCTCTATCGTCGTCGTTTGCGACGAAGTCTACTTGTGTTGCCTCCTCGGCAACTACGTCTCCGTCCAAGAAATTCGACTGGTGGGTACTCGGTTGGAATTCAGCTGGTAGGACGTGGACCATATTGATCTCCATATGTTCGAGGACCGAGGGGCCCATTGGATCGTGGTCGTCGTCTTCTGCAGAACTGACCCCCGTAGCAGTCGACGGAACATCCTCGATCAAACTTTTGAGTTCCTCGGTAAGAACCGGTATCTGAGACGATGTTGACTGCCGAAGATTTACGTTGGTCCTTGGCTACACGGGCTCGTTCTTCATAGGCAATACGGGCGTTCCTCGTGTCTAGATATGTATCCAACCGTGTTATCCGTTATTCTTCGTCGGCCGTGAGGCCGAAAAGTGATACAGCCGAGAAAACTTCGAAATGATAGCGTAAATGCTGGAGGTCTTCAAGCGAAAAGGGTAATTCGGCGGTGTCGATGTCTGTATAGGGATCGACCTCAAAACCAAGGACCCGAGCCTCCCGTATATGTTGGAACCTAGCTTTAATTGCTAGGTCGGAAGTTTTCTGGATAATTTGCTCGGCATCAGGGCAAGTTAAAGCTAGGTCGAGGGCTTCCTGACACGCCTTGAGTAATCCGTACAAGTCATTGGCGGAGTATTTCTTATGAAACTCTCGCATGTATTCCAAGGATTCACCGAGGAATGGAGGATGTAAGTTGCGCCGTATTTTAATAAACGGCTCGCGCGGTGGTAACGGAGAAAGTCTTTTTTCGACCTCTTGTCTAAAGTACTCTAGACGAGCTCTCGTTTCCCCAGGCTGGAGAAGGATCTTAATACGTTTCTCAGATTCCTCAATGGTGGTTTCGAAACCGGTAGCTGCTACTTTCTTCCCTTTGGCTAACTCGGTCATGATAGTCGGGGTTGGCCGTTCGCTAATGTCTTCCACGGCCTTCTTTGGTTGCCACTGGTTGGCCGGGCTGGCCTGTTCTTCTCGTCGCCGAGCCATGCAATCTATCCGCTGACGACGACGTTTTTGGGATTTGGATAGCGCCGTATATAAGCCAGTCAGAGAATTGTAACTGTACCAGCGTTGATCCGATGTCCTGGGTGGTTTGAAAGTTTTGCGATCGGCTGGTGAGCCCGAACTGTTGGTATTGCGCGAGTAATAATCCTCATTGTAGAAAGGTGCGTCGAAATCCAGACGCCGCCTGATCGAGGTCTGGTCTTTCGGCCGTACTTGTGGGCCGAGTCGATCAAACACTTGGTGTCGTGGACCGTTACCAAGTCCCTTCGGTGATGTTACAGGGGCCGTGGAGAGTGTTGAGGATGTCTTCTTCCCAGGGTCAACTGGTGTTTTACAATGCTCACATAAAACTGTTGATTCATGAGTTCCGTCGGGACTTGATCTCGTCATAGGATCATCGGCGGGTGGCCCTGATTGTTCCACAGGTGGTGCATTTGAAAACAAATCAAGCTTTAATCTTGTTCGGCCATTCCGTTGACGGATATGCTGCACCGGGACGTATTCGGCCTTCCCTTTGTTTTTAAGAATATGAACATCCACCATACCGATTGTTGTTGAAGGGAAGGGATTGACGTCGACCGCCATCTGCTTTTCCGGAAATTTCAACTTTCCTTTCTCGATCCAACTTTGAATTGTGTCTCGGAACACAACACAATTATTGGTTGCATGCTTATTAAAATTATGATACTTGCAGTATATCTTTCCTTTTAATTCATCGGCCTTAGGGATATTATGTCCCGGCCGAAGCTTGATGATTTTTGCTGCCAATAATTGATCAAAGATTGCATCAGCTTTGGTGATATCGAAAGTGTATACTTTCGATGACTTACTCATTTCCTCGGCAGCCAAACGGGTTTTGGTGTCTTTGGAATTCACTTGCGCCAAGGCCTTGCAAACATAGGGTTTGTCGATTACTATCTCGGCCGCATCTACACTAGCATACTGAGGGTCTTCACTTTCGGCCGATGCGTAGCTAACCGTGGGATTCTTATACAGCGTTCCCCGAGATGGTGACTTCGATATCTTTTCTTCTCGGAGAAGATAATCATATTGCTCAACGTGTTGAGCAAGTTCGTACATATCTCGGATGTTTGCCCCCAGGAACTTCTTTTTGTATTCCACGTCTAATCCGTTGAGGGCGATCCTGACGAATTCCACTTCGGGGAGTGGTACTCGGCACCAATTCTTGGCCGACTTAAACCTTGTTAGGTATTCCATTGGAGATTCGTCGGATGCCTGAGCCATCCTGGCCAACGATGATACGGACATCTCCATCCCTGGCCGATAAAATTGCTCATAGAACTTTTCGGCTAACTCTTCCCAACTCTGCACGGAGTTGGGTGGAAGATTAATGTACCAGGCGAAAGCTGAGCCTGTCAGTGAAAAGTTAAACAGCCGTAATTTGTAGAAGTCGCTATTGACGTCTCCACACTGTGCTGTGAACCGAGCCACATGTTCTAATGAGGATAAAGACGATTCCCCGGCGAAGAGGCTGAAATCAGGGATCTTAAATCCTCGTGGGTATTCAAACCTTTCCACATAAGCCGGGTATGGATGAATGAATTTTGGAAACTTCGGTCCTTTCTTTAGGGCCGAATCAATCATTCTCTGGACTTCGGTCACGTTTATGGAAGCGGCTTCTTCTCCCTGGCTTGGTCCCTCGAATCTATTTCCCGGTCCACCTCTTCTTTCTAAGGTGATTGGTTGCGGCCGGGCGGCCTCTCTCTCGGCTGGTATGGGCACATTCGTCGGGAGCTGCCGAGGTGGGCCGACCTGGCCATCTTCGAAGGCTTTACTAACCAGTAGTTCAAGCATTCTGGTGTGTGTATCGTTGTTACTACGTATTGCGTCTAGCAAATCATTCATCTTCTGACCAATCGACTGCTCGACCTGACGATATTGTTCATCCAGTCGTCTCCGAAGGAATGTCCTAGTTGGTGGATCAGAACCTTCCCCACCATCGTCATCACAATCTTCCACAATCCCTTCCATGAACATTCCAGCTGTTTGATTCGGTACTGCTGGGTTGTAAGGTTGCCCGCCGAGACAGATTTCATTCTCTCGGCGTGTTACACTTGTGGCCTCAGGCGGCGCAACTATGATCGGATTTTTTGTAGAGTGCAAATCATGCCCAAGGCCTTGCACTGGCAAGTCAGTCGTTGACTTTCCCATGGTTGTTTTCTGCTTCGTAGACCGTGTCTCAATGGTCATGAACTCCGAAGGTTTAGCACAAAGGTCCCACTGGGCGTGCCAAAATGTTGACCCTAAAAATTACAAAACCTACGTGGCGCGCAGGCCGAGTAACTAGTAAGCTAACTACGTCCTTCGGTTGAATGTGGGGCGTGCCAACTCGTCGGCCGAGCTCGGCCGAGGAGTAAAATTTGTTAATGTCGCTTGGAGCGCGTCGTTGACTTCTTTATCTTGCGATTGCGACCGAGGAAGGAACGCTCTCGGTCTCTGAGTTCTACAGCCTGAAGACAAGGCTACTAATTCTGCAGAGTTCAATAATCGTCGGAGCCCGATTCGGTCACTGTGATTATATTCGTAAGAGTATAAGCACGTCGAATCGAGACCAAACTGTATGGGCACAGGTACTCGAACGTGATGTATGTCTTGATGGTAAACGTAGTTCGGCCGTCGGAATGCTGAACCCTGAAACCTACTTGCGAGTATCCAATCATAAAATAACTCGGCAACCTGTACGCCGAGCAATGCGATTCGTAACACCTGACTATGCCGAAAAGGCTAGCAAGGTGACCTCTGCCAATAAAGGTTCGAAAACCCTTCTCGGCCGAGACTTAGATAGATAACCGGTCAACCTCGACGCAGTGCTGTTTATCCAAACTGAAGGTGCTTCTCGGTCGGCTGATTCTGCGGCAGCAGTGCTGTTTATCCAAACTGAAGATGCTCGCCGGGTACTTCCACAGTGCTGTTTATCCAAACTGAAGGTGTGTCGGCGGGGAAAAGAAAAGAAAAAAATCTCAAGGTGTTTGAGAGGTTTTGCGCAGGGCAATTGTATGCTGATTGTGAAGGTCTTTTTCTGTTGCATGACTTCTTGTATTTATAGTACCCCATTCCTTGAAACCAATTCGTATTCTGATTTGGATTAGGAGTCCTTGTCCCATTTCGATTCCAACTCGAACCAACCTACTCCCACTGGGATTCTGAATTTTCCTTCTTTTCGAGGCTTTATTCCTTGCCGGTCGAGAATCCTGGTCGCACCAGGACTTCTTCGACCTTTTCCATTTATCCGGGCCACTTAGGATAGGATTTGGCCGACCCTGCCATCTGGCCCAGGATTTATTATTCGGCCCATAGTATTTGTCATCACCTTGGGCCGAGCACATCCTCCTGCTCGGCCCAACAATAATATTTTGGGCCCAAACACTAGGCTTTTATCCCATTGAGTTTTTACAGGTAAATTTTTAGCGATGCAGCATTATGTGCATTCAAAAACTAAACATTGTTTCATAAACATAGAGCCCGATTTTCTTGCTCAGGTTTTGTCCCATTGGGTTTTAAGGAAGGTTGTATCAAGACAACTATCATTAATCGATGAACATCCAAAGAGGAATGTTGTAAATACTATTAGTTGTATAGTTGTCCACTTAGTGTCAATATGATAATAATTAAGAAAAACTAATGAAAAGGCTTCAAATCTTTACATTTTAATAAATAAAAAATCCACTAACTCTATTTAATATTAACAACAAAAGAATTTAAAAAAAAATAATAATAAAAAAACCTAAAAAACCAACTTGCATTGGGCGCATCCCCCATTAATTTCCACACTCCACTTTTTTTTCTCCCATTGTCAACTACGTTAATATTTTTTTTTTTTCTTTTCTTAGAATAAGAAAAAGACTTCAAATTGAATTGCATTCGCCAGTTTTATTTTTGCGGTGTTGTTTCCCAATAGTATCAAGATGACAAGAGATTTTTCAATGTGCCTAGAACATTGGGGTGGTATACCACGTCTTTATACAAGTTGTGAGATTCTTTAAAAAATTAATAACATAAAAATAAAATTTCCCGCCATTTACATAATAACACGTAGTATACCGCTTGTGTTACGGGCACAAGGAAATTTTTCTCCAAGATGACACCCAAGCTCAAAAATTGGATGGAGAGCTACATTTATTATTGTAGGTATGTAAAAAATGTGAGGAAATTTTAATTTGGTAATTGAAAACAGTTTTTTAAATATAATTATTGAGAACATAATCTTCTTAAGGTTTTGATCTAAATGATCACTTATGAGTTCATTGTTTTCGGCACAATGGGTGCTTTTACAAGACCAAAAACGGTCTAAATTTCAAATCTTTGAAATTAAATCAAGAATCAAACACTATTTATAAAACTTGACCAACAAGTAGACATTATTCATGAAACTAGACTAATAAGTAGACACTATTTATGAAACAAAAACAAGAATTAGGCACTATCTCCAAAACTAAACCAATAGGCGGAAATTATTTATGAAACTGGACTATACACTATTTATGAAATTGGACTAAGAACTAGATAATATTTATGAAACATGACCAAGAGCTATGCACTATTTATGAAAGTGGACCAATAACTAGGCACTATTTATAAAACCGGATCAAGAAAATGATACTATTTATGAAACTGTACCAATTATTTATGAAACTGGACCCAATAACTAGGCACTATCTATGAAACATGATCAAGGATGAGGCACTATTAATGAAAGTGGACCAAGAATTAGGCACTATTTATGGAATTAGACCCATAAATAGTGTAGTACCCTTCAGTTTCATAAATAGTGTTCAGTTTTGTTTGGACCCAAATTTACACCATCGACCCGTGTAATCAAGGTCGTTGAGGGAGCATAGTTCTCAACCGTCGGATGAAAAAGTAGAGATAATTTTTGTTATTGTTAAAGGATAATATTATGGTTTTTATCGTAATAATTGTCTTTTAATATGAATTATCTTAGTATCTTTTCAACCAGATAAATAGGATGCGAATTATATCCTAAGCAAACAATATAGTTCAAATTGATTTAGGATGTTTGACAGCACTTGGAAGCTAGAAATGAATTTGAAATTCATTTAGATAGGGTCAGGATGCATGCGACAATAAAGATAATGGCTTTGGGTGATAATGAGAGAATCCTAGGTAGACTAGGCCTTTTTGCATGATGATGGATGTTGTCAGATGGGTTTAAAAGCCATTGTTGGAGTTTTGTTAAGAAGCCCAGGTGAGCTAGGCTTCTGATGTGATGTGATAAAGCTTAGATATGCTTTATTTTGTTGGATATGCTTTGGCATTTCACACGGATCAATTTCACTTTCACAGAGTTAGAGTTACAGTTGGACTCTACAAAGTTATTAGGCCGTGCTAAGCAAAAGACAACCGCTATAAATACAGAGTCGCAGGCAACATTGAGGGCCCCTCTCCAATTCAACACACAAACTGCCCTGCATAAACCCTCGCTTTACGCGAATCCTCTCAACAACCTTGAGATTTTTGTTTTCCATTTTCGCCAACACATCTTCAGTTTGGATAAACAGCACTGTGAAGGCAACCGGTGAACATCTTCAATTTGGATAAATAATACTGTTACCGTAGAATCAGTCGACCGCAGAGCACCTTTAGTTTGGATAAATAGCACTGCGTCAAGGCCGACTGGTTATCTAAGTCTCGGTCGAGAAAGATTTTTGAATCCTTATTAGCAGAGGTCATCTCATTAGCCTTCTCAGCGAATTGAGGTGTTACAGATTACTACATTTGGCACACTGAAAGCTGAATTTGATATTGAACTTCGCAGAATTAGCAGATTTGTCTTCAAGCTCTAGAACCCGAAGGCCGAGACGTGTTCATTGCTCGGCCGCAGTCGTAAGATCAAGAAGTCAGCAGCACTCCCAACGCCACATCAACATATTTTACTCCTCGGCCGAGCTCAGCCGACGAGTTGGCACGCCCCGTACATAACCGAATGACGTAGTTAGCTCATTAATTACTCAGCATGCGTGCCACGTAAACTTGGTAGTTTTTAGGGTCAACATTTTGGCATGCCCAGTGGGACACAGTGCTAAAACTACGAAGTTCATATGATATATCAAAATGTCAATCCGATTCTGTTTAGCCTATTAGACGCATACCTAGTTCATCTTGACCGGATCATTGAAGCATATGACGAAAGGAAAAAATCTTTCTCTCAAATTATAAAGGTGAAGGTTCATCACAGCTTACAAGATCAATGGTTAAACGAAGACAGAGCTCAATTTTATAAGTGGCACGATAAGAAAACGCCTTTTTGTCTTAGATTCAAATCAATTACATTTGAAGAATGGTTGGATCAAAAGACTAGGGGGCAATTTTTCGCTCCGGCTACAATCAAAATTTGGCCTAAGGAAATTGTGAAGACGGCCAAAGAAACACCGAGACCACCTGTTGTTTCAATCGAGACTGAAAGTGTGGTAAGCCTAGAAGAAAAAGTTCAAGTTTCTAGGTCAAGAATCGATTCAGAAAATGATTCGTTAGAGGACTACTCCAATGACAAACAAGGCCGAGACAAAGGCCTAGCCGAAAAAAAACCACGCCAATCGATATGATTATTGGTGATAAAGCCAATATGGAGAAGTCCCGTTCAGTTAAGTTGTTCGAGTTAAGAGCCGAAATTGGCGAAGTTATTATGCCCGGGGGTGTAATAATTGTTCAACACATACAGCGACCGAAAATGAAAAAAAATTCGCCATGACAAAAGTATTTGGAGATTATTCTTTATTCGGCCTAAAGCGAAATCAAATTGAGAATTTTAATATGAAAAGATCTTAACTAGGAATAAAACATCATTGGCCTCCTCCTTCTCATGGATCGGCCACTTTTATTCCCATATATTAGATTTCAGTTTTCTTTTTATATATTCTTATCCATCTGGTTGTTTGAGCCAATGATGCATAAGAAAATAGGGGGCAACAAGCATCTTGACCTCGTAAAAAGATATAAAAATAAAAAATAAAAAAAACTTTTGGCTGTCTAGGCCGAGGGTAAGTAAGCAAGCAAACCGGTGGGTTTCAAAGGCCGAGAATCAAGGAGTTGATATGGTCTAGTGATGTTTTTGCAATTCGGCTGGAATCCCCACTTTTAGATTGGCAGATTAAGGTCAGCTTTGGAGTCCATACCCTTAAAATATTGTCTCGGTGGTAGAAACTTGGTAGTTTGGCTATCAAATCAAAGAATCAGGGTATTTAATTAAACATAGGCTCCGGTGGAATATAAATAAAAAATAAAAAAAATAAAAAAAAAAGGGCCTTGGTTTTAACATTTGTTGGCATTTGTTTGAAATTTCAAGTCGGACATGTCATTTCAAGCCTTGGTTTTAACAAAGTCATTTGTTAAAAGGAAAAAGGCCATCCTTAGTAGATGGTAGGCCTTCACGTGGCTCTATTAATATATATATATATATATATATAAGTGTTATTAACATTTCAAAATTTTCATTTTACACTTCTCACAAGTGTATTTTTCTTTTCTAATATAGAAAGTTTAGAATGTAGAATAAGATTTTTAGACTGCTAATAATAATTTCCTATATATATACACAGAGCAGTGTCACATGATCACATCAGGCAGTCAGGCTACCTTTATATATATATATATATTCATAGCAGAATCACATAAGGCAGCTGTGTTGCCAAATTTAGATTGCCAAGGAATGGATGGCTGAATGACTTGTCGAACGGTTGTCCTTGTTCCCACTGCAAGTTCTGAGTACCATGAAAACCGAAGGGCGAGAGTCCCCAAGCCTTCGACCCCATTTGGTTTGTCTCGGCTCAGATTTTCTCGATGTCATTTGCAAGTTCTGAGTCTTTCGACCATGTAAGTTGGATAGTCGAAGTGTTTACAGGGTTATTTATTAAAGTTGCCGAGCCTTGTTCAGAATTTTGGTAGTCGAGGAAGACCACAGCGTTGGCGAAATAGATATGTTATTGCCGAGGAACAAAGTCTCTTTTCCAGCGATACGACGAGGTTTTGTTGGCTACGAACCGTTAATTTTCTTAACCATTCGGCTTACAAGCCGTTGCCAAGAAAATAGTAGAAGGGTATTACTGTTGATGGTTGCATGTTGTGGTCAGGATGTGGTTGTGGGTACAGGTTTCAAAACATTTAATCAAGAAAAGGCTAGTTTGGGGTGTCGGCTGGAATCCTCACAATGGAAATTTGGCCGAATAAGTCATGATTGCTGGTTTGGGGTCACACACACACACACATAGGGTCTGCCAAGAAAGACTTTTCTCGACCTCGACCTCGACCTCAATGTTTCTCTAACCCCACCCCCCCCCCCGGGCGGCAGGTAATTCTCCTCGGCCTCGGCCCACTTTACCCTCGACCCCAATCCCAATTCTTCTCGACCTTGGTTCATGATTGTTTATCACTTCTCTTTGACCATAGGTTGTTCTTTGGTTAAAAGGGGCCCTGACCTTGTTCCCTTGGCAAGTTACTGAGAATCAAGTGAACAGTAGCGGGGGATGACAGTCGAAGTACTTCTGATTGGCTGGAGAGACTTAATTTCCTTAACCATTCGACTTACGAGCCTAAGTTCAAGGAAACTGGGGGGCAATGTTTGGACCCAAATTTACACCATCAGCCCGTGTATTGAAGGTCGTTGAGGGAGCATAGTTCTCAACAGTGAGATGAAAAAGTGGAGATAATTTTTGTTATTGTTAAAGGATAATATTATGGTTTTTATCATAATAATTATCTTTTAATATGAATTATCTTAGCATTTTTCAACCAGATAAATAGGATACGAATTATATCCCAAGCAAACAGTATAATTCAAATTGATTTGGGATGTCTAACGATACTTGGAAGCTAGAAATGAATTTGAAATTCATTTAGATAGGGTCAGGATGCATGCGACAATAAAGATGATGGCTTTGGGTGATGATGAGAGAAGCCTAGGTAGACTCGGCCTTTTTGCATGATGATGGATGTTGTCAGATGGGTTTAAAAGCCACTGTTGGAGTTTTGATGATGAGATAAGAAGCCTAGGTGAGCTAGGCTTCTGATGTGATGTGATAAAGCTTAGATAGGTTTTATTTTGTTGGATATGCTTTGGCATTTCACATGGATCAATTTCAGTTTCACAGAGTTAAAGTTACAGTTGGACTCTACAAAGCTATCAACTCGTGCCAAGCAAAAGATAACCACTATAAATACAGAGTCGCAGGCAACATTGAGGGCCCCTCTTCAATTCAACACATCAACTGCCCTGCACAAACCCTCGTTTTACGCGAAACCTTTCAACAACCTTGAGATTTTTGTTTTCCTTTTTCACCAACACATCTTCAGTTTGGATAAATAGCACTGTTGCCGTAGAATCAGCCGACCGCGGAGCACCTTCAGTTTGGATAAACAGCACTGCGTCGAGGCTGACTGATTATCTATCCAAGTCTCGGTCGAGAAGGATTTTCGAATCCTTATTTGCAGAGGTCATCTCATTAGCCTTCTCGGCGAAGTGAGGTGTTACAAATTACTACATTAGGCACACTGAAAGCCGAATTTGATATTGAACTTCATAGAACTAGCAGCCTTGTCTTCAAGCTCTAGAACCTGAATGCCAAGACGTGTTCCTTCCTCGACCCCAGTCATAAGATCAAGAAGTCAGCAGTGCGCCCAACGCCACATCAACATATTTTACTCCTCGGTCGAGCTCAGCCGACGAGTTGGCACGCCCCGCACATAACCAAATGACGTAGTTAGCTCATTAATTACTCGACCTGCGTGCCACGTAGGCTTTGTAGTTTTTAAGGTCAACAAGTTTCATAATTAGTGTCTGTGATAGACGCAAGAGTCCCTCGCATTAGGTTTTTTTTAATTGTGTGTGAATATATATGTGTGTATATATATACACACACACACATATATATATATATATATATATATATATTAAAGTTGTGTCATTCTCATTAAAAAAAAATAAGTTCTTTTGTCCATTTTATTAAAATTTAAAGGTTTTTTTTAATTAATTTCTAATTTTTTTTTCATTAAATAAAATTATAGCATGATTTTTAGTTAAAATAAGGGGTGTGATATCCACACAACCCTTTTTACTTTTCACACACCCTTCTAATTTTCGACCGTCAGATCGGATGAAATGGAGAAGATCAACAAACAAAAATTAAAAAGGAGTGTGTGAGAAGTAAAAATAGATGTGTGGATAACACACTCCTAAAATAAACTTAGCCCAAACCCCTTTTCATGAATGTTTTCAATTAATTATTCATGAACCTTTGTATATAAATCGTATGAGAAGGAAAAGCACACTTGGATTTTCTCCTCCCAATCTCTCTTTCATTTATCTCTACTACAACTAAATCTACTTTTTAAGTTGCTATACTTTTTCAACCAAAAAAAAAAAAGTTGCCATAATTTTGTAAGATGTGAACAACAACATCGCTTTTTTATTAGGAAATATACGTGAGAAAGAGCACCACAAAACAACCCCCTATTCTATTATTTTTAGGGCATGACTGAACCCTAAACCCTAAACAGCCTGAAAACACCTTATCAAATAAACTAAAATGCTTTTAAAATGACTAAAAACGCTTTTAGAGAAATTCAAGCTGTTTATGGGCACTACAATTCATCAAAGACAGTGGCCATAAGGCTGAATGCTGTAGAAGAAGACTGTATACTCCACATGGTAAAATGATATACCTCTGCCTGTTCATCTTCTTCGCCCTTTTCGGGCAAGAATGCTAGATTCACCGAAATATAAATAATTTGCATTAAAAGCAACGTACTGAGGTTGTTGCTATTTTTCTTTTTGGGTATAGGAGTTTCTATATAGACATAATGAAATTGCTCTTCTTTATTTAAATCCAAAAACTTAATGCCCAGATTGTTGAAGAGAATCGTAGAGAGTTGGTACTAAGAGCTACGTCCTGCTCTTCTTCCCTATAAAGAATGGCAGCACAGCTGAATATCGTAACATACCTGCAACGTTAAAACAAGCGTAAGGAACTTGTAGCGTTCCTCTACAGACAAGCCTTCCCGATAAAGCAAACATCGCATCAATGAGGAGCCATGATACAATTTCATATTTTCGACCGCACTTTCTCGATGAGCTCTCTTCTGAGGATTTTGCCCGATGCTGACTTGGGGACACTGTTTATGAATGATACTCTTCGTAATCGTTTGAAAGATGCAACCTGCCACAGGAGCAATTTTTTACCAAGGAAATCAAATTGGATCCGAAATAATCCTTTGATGTTTCCTACTTACTTGACTAGCAATAAAGCTCTTGACATCTTCTTCAGTTAGAGAACTATTTGGCGTACGTACACAATATGCAACAGGGACCTCACCAGCTTCAGCATCAGGAAACCTGCAGGACGGAAATAAAACCATCATTCAATTAAGTTCAAGAGGAGGCGGTTAGGACAAGTTTTGTATGTGGCAAACTCACGGGATGACAACCGCATCTAATATTTCAGGGTGAGAAACTAGCAGCCCTTCAAGTTCAGCTGGTGCCACCTAGCAGAGGACCAACCGAGCAAAGAAAACATGATTAAATAATTGCAGATGTGTAGAGCATAAGAATCCATCATGAAAAAACGCAAACAGAAAGATAATAATTAACTTTTAATCAAATTCTGACAGCATAGCATCCATGATCCACCAAATTTTCTAGTTGCAGAGACAACTATGTTAAAGGAAAATTGGCATGGGATTCGTTATGCATAAAAAATAGCTTTGCAGAGATAACCAGCAGAAATTTCAGTAATTGTTTAACTCTAGCAAAAGAATTTACCTGGAAACCTTTATACTTAATGAGCTCTTTGATTCGATCAACTACATAAAGTTGTCCGTCTTCATCAATGTATCCAAGATCTCCTGTGTGTACCCAACCATTTTTATCTATAGTCTCGTTGGTGGCCTGTGGGTTGTTGAAATACCCTGAAATGAGTTTAGTAATCATGGTGTTATAAATTTTTATACCAAAAACCCCACGACACACAAAATAAACTTGAACAAATATCCTACTAATATCTGCACAAGAGGCGAACCAAATAGACTTCACACAACCAAATTGGAAGCAAAGGTTTGCAAGCTTGTTATATTGGGCGATTATATTGACCCGAGGCATCCTTAACTGACAGTTCTCAATGAAACAGAAAGGAAGAACTTTTCAATGCTAGACAAGATAAATGGCGAGGTAACTGAAATTCTGGAAAATAAATTATTGCATGCTTCTGCATTGTTATTATTGCATGGTATTTAGTTAAGGCCAGCAGACCCAACTTAAATTTACACCATGGAAACATTTATAAACATTCCGCATCAGCTTTTCAGCAAGTAAAAGAGTGAACATTTTGCGGGAAGTGAGTGTGATCCATATTGGCAAATGCAATGCCCTGCTTGGGATGAACAAAGCATCAGCACTAGAGTTTTGCATCTTAAATAATTGATGAGGATACTGAAAATCATAAGCATAAACCTCATATGCCACATAAAAATGCTACCGCATTGCGCCAATTTGAACGATTACATTACAGACAAAAAAAATGTGACTTCTCTTATAATAAAATGCAGAATAATTTCTTTCTGTGAGACGATTAATATGTCTATGTGTGCAGGACAACTTTTGAATGTTGACAAACACACTTACCAGTCATCATATTAGGCCCCCTAACCCATATCTCTCCCAACTGTTTGGGAGGTTGAGGCTTCAGTGTTTCTACGCTGACTATCTGACATTCAACTCCAGAAACAAGCATGCCAGTTGAACCAGTATGTCGAGACCCCGCTAGTGTGCTCTCCACCGAAACAATTCCACAAGTTTCTGTCATACCATAGCCCTGAAAAACCAAGCAAACTTCTGAATCAGTCAAAGAAGTTTTATCCTCCCAGCTACTACATGAAAAATTTTAACTTCGCAAATGAGGTTGAGAACCTCAAACTCTAGCGCCACCCAATTTTCACATTTCACATCAGTTGAATCGTGGCATAAGCTGTCATCCACTTTCAATTACTTCAAACTTTGCGCTAAATTTAATTAGCTACCAAAGGAATTTTGCCTACTCACACATTAGAAACTTGCACCTCTTGCAATTTGACTATATTTTAAACTACTCCAATTTACGAAAGGGGGTTCGAACTTCTTGTGTAAAAAGACACATGACGACTAGAACACATGACTGCTTGAAAACTGCACTTGAATCAAGAAAATGTAGCCTATAGCCATTTGGTTTCAATCAAACACCAAACTCTAAACACAATGCCTATATCATAAAATAACCGAACCAAAGGAATTAATCGCACTTCCAAGTTAAAAACAATCAAAACCAGCAAGATAATTTAGTACCTGAGCTACTAGACCTTGAGGAATAATTTTAGCACACTCCTCCATCAACTCTTTCCCCAAAGGAGCTGCCCCTGAACCGATATGCTTCAACGACGAAAGGTTAAACTTCTTAACCACACTGTTTTTCGCCAGAGCAAGCACTATGGGAGGCACAATCCACAGGTGTGTCACCCTATACTTCTCAACAGCCATCAAAATCTTTTCGAGATCGAATCGCCCCATCGAGACCACAGCATTGCCCTTCTGCAGCTGCCCATAGGTGATAATTGCCAGCCCAAACACATGGAACATTGGCAGAACACAGAGAAACACATGGTGCATCTCCCCAGAAAGTTCTTGATCCATTGTGACCATCAGAGACGAGGCAATGAAATTCCTATGTGTCAAAACTACCCCTTTGCTGACCCCCGTTGTACCTGAAGAGTACAACAGGACAGCTGTGTCGGTCTGCTTAATGTTAACCGATGGAAAATCGGACACAGATCCAGCAGACTCGATCAAATCATGGAAAGTTCGAATCTTTGAGGCTGATCCAACGTGAGATTTCCCCGAAAACCCCTTTGATCCTAAGAACACTGTTGGGAGGTTAAGGCCCTTGACTTTATCCCAGAGCTCCGGGACTGTTATAACCAGCTTGGGATTAGAGTCCCGGACTTGCTTGGACAGCTCTGAAACAGTGTAGAGCGGATTGGAGGTGGTGGCAATAGCTCCGGACGCAATAATCCCGAAGAGGCAAATGGGGAATTGGATTGAGTTGGGGGCGAAAATGAGGACGACGTCGTTTTTCTTGATACCCAGATTGATTAAGCCATGGGAGACCTGGATAACTTTGGACTTGAACTGCGAGAAGGACAGGGTTTCGGAGGACTCGCCGTCGATGAGCGCGGGCTTGTGGGAGTAGGAGGAGGAGTTTCTGAAGAGGAAGGAGACCATTGAGAGATTTGGGTCTCTGGGTAGGACAAGCGGCGGCCGAAGTGACCGGAAAATGCCATCTCTGCCGAACCCAGATTTCTCCATTGAAGATTGCGGTGGAGAAGTCCTACTGGGTAAGCGGGAATTTTGGGTTTCTGGGATTTGGATAAGGTTTTATTGGGGAGTTTGTTGAATGTGATGGGTGATGGAGTATCACACGTATCGAGGTGTATTGATTGTCCTTTTTTCACGGCAAAAAGGTGTTGTCTTCCGATTTGCTAAGGAGGTGCTGTGAATCTGTGATCCTGATTAGGAACTGTTTACCGGTCTGGTTGGATAAAAATTAAACTCAAGGGGATTGCTTGATTGTTTCCTTCACGCTAAACACGACACAAACACGAACTCTTGCTCCGTGTCGATATACGACACTTTGCGACAAGACAAAAGAGATAAGGAGAAGCGGCAAGTATTACGTGTCGGATCGAAATACTCAGTCACTCATTCAATACTTCACGGCGGAAGGCTGGCAATGGAACGCCATGCATGGTCCGGAATTTTTGCCTTTTCTTCTCCTCTGATATGGTGATAGGTTTTTAATTTTTGTTAATTTTTTTATTTTTTTGGTTTTTTTGTTTTTTTTTTCCAAATATCTTTTGCTTTCAGAAGTGACTAGGAAAATAGCAGACGGGCGGCGAAACTGATGGAATTTGCGCGGTAGCAGATAGAAAATAAATCAGCAAAGTTCAATGCTCTTGCATATTAATTTCAGACAAAAGTATAACTACATGGGAAGTCTTTGTCATAGAGTAATTAATTGTGACAAGGATAGGTTCATAACTTTACTTTTCTCATTTTTGAAGGATTAGATTTAGGGGTTGTCAATTAGTGAAATTTTCTCCATTCTTCATTAATAAGTCAGAATCTCGTGCTGTAGATTTGAAACTAATTTATCATTTCACATTCTTAATGTAAATATATTATTGTATCATAAAATGTAATATTGTCTAAAAACTATGTAATATTGGAAACAATAACCCTAGTTGCCATTTCTTTATCTGGTTTACTTGTAAGTTTTTCTGGATACACCATATATATTGCTTTTGGGCAACCCTCTCAATAACTAAGAGATCCATTAGAGGAACCCAAGGACTAGTTGAAGTCCGTACTTCAATTGAGATAATGACAAGTCATTTCACCTTTTACTTGGAACTTTAGGCCATCTCCAACCGATGGCTAGCCAGATAGCTCGTTTTTGGCTCGTTTTAGCCATCTGGTCCTCCAAGATTCTCCAAGATATTAATATTTTAATGAACAGTATATGGCCATATTTGCCTCCGACTCCAACCGAGGGCCAGAGTGCTCGTTTTAACCTTGCCACAAAAAACCGTCTCCAACCGAGGACCAAAGGGCCAAACATAATTTATTATTTAAATTTAAAAACTACAACAACTTAAATTTAAAAACAACAACTTAAATTTAAAAACTACAACTTATATTTAAAAATTACAACTAAAATTTAAAAACGAAAAATTAAGTTTAAAAACTACAAATTAAATTCGAAAACAACATTAACTTAAATTTAAAAACTAAAACAACTTAAATTTAATATCCATAATCAACATCATCTTCATCATCCGCCATCGTAGGAGTATAGTCAGAGGTAAATAACTGTCATCGGCTCATAATTTCTTCTTCTTTTTTCCTATCAAAATAGGCCTTACTCATTGGAGTGTAATTCGAAGCGTTCCTTTCCATATTTTTATCATTCATCTCTTCTTGTATTTGTTTTGCCTGTTCTTCATGCCTACGCTTCATTTCTTCACCCTCAAGGGCATTTTGCTCCTCCAATAATCGCAATGAGGCCGCCACTTCATGTTGAGCGGCGTAATTATCATTTGCCTTACCCTTTTCCTTCAACCTTCGCGCCTTGTTTCGTCTCATAGCCCTAAGTATAGAACCTTCACCCGAAGACGGATTTTCTACCCTTTTTTGTTGAATGGTTGGAGATCTATCTTCATCCATATCTACAGCTGAGGATGCAGTTTCGAACACCGGCGTAGGAGCTCTCTTTGGTGGATCTTCAAATAACACCCACCCTTTACAAATTTCCCAACAACTGTGAAACTGAAAGGGTTTCGAGCTACTCTCCATATACAATTCCTCTGCAGAAATTAATTTATGAAATTAAATGTAATATAATTAAATATTTAAAATAAATTGTGAAAACACTTACTTCGTTGTAGTAATTAGCGCCGTTTTCATGTCTACTTGCGGTTGCTAACAATGCTTGATGCCATTTGTTCAAACTTGGCTGAAGATGTTTCTTCCATCTTGAAGAACAACTCTCGTGGTTTCGAATATTCAATAGAGTGGTGCCTTCATAGAAGTCTAAGTATTTATTGGACACATGAGTCCAAACACCATCATTTGTTTGACAATTCCCCCTCACACTATCTTTCGACACCCATCTATAAGCCTTGCAAAGAGTTTCATCTTCTTTTCGGGTCCAAGCCTTACCTTTCATTGCAAAAGAGGCCATTTCAAAATTATTAAAAAAATTGAAGGATAGGTTTTTGAAAGAGGAAGGAAAATATGAGAATTGAAATGGTAGGAATGGTGAAAATTTTGTGAGGAATGGTTTAGGTATTTATAGGAAAAAAAATAGAATTTTTTTTTTTTATTTTAAAAAAGGCCAGTTTTTCTGGCCAGCCCTCTAGCCCTCTCCGATTCTGTGGGGCCTTCTGGCCTAGCTCTTAGTTGAAGATGGTTTTCAGGCTATTTTCGGCCCTCTAGCCCTCTGGACCCTTCGATTGGAGATGGCCTTAGACGGTTCTCGAAAAAAGATAGCAAAAAAATTATTCCTAGAGTTGAGACTAAAATGAATGTATAAACCAATGCTTCCATCGAGACTAAAATTATTCCTAGAGTTGAGACTAAAATGACACTAAAATTATTCCTAGATCTGGGATTGGCAGGATTGATGAATTTCAATGGAGGGGGACTACTCCTGAGCTATTGCTAGATAATCTTATGGAAGACAACTCCTTGCTTGTTTTCTCTCTTGGTGTGAGGATAGGTAAAGTTAGTTGTTCGTGCAGGACGCTCTTTTTCCCTTTGATCGGGTTGAAAGCCCTAGCAAGGTTTTGATCGAGGTCCATTTAAGCACACTATCCTCCACTTTGTACATTTTATTTTATATCAATAAATATTGTACTTCTCTAAAAAAAAAAAAAAAACAAATGCTTCCATAGATTCGATCATGGCTTACCATTATAATTTCTATACCTGCTTATTTGAGATCGTCTCATGGATAAATAAAGAACAAGAGTCAAAGAAAAAGTAGTGATTTAAATCAAGATTTATCTGGTATGTCATCTAAAAATCATATAATTTAGGGACACATATGTCACCAAAAAATATTATAATAAGTGTGGGTTAGGTTTTTTTTTTAATTTTTTATTTTTAAGAAAGTGTGGGTTAGTTATAACAAAGAAACCTAATTATCTATTAATTCAGTCATTAACTTACATATTTTTAAATAGTTTTTCTATTTAATCACCACATCAATTATGGTTAATAGTTGGTTCTATTTAATCATCACATCAATTTTCTCCAATATTTTACTCAATAAATATGTTATCAAAATGTCTGTATTTTTTTGGCAATGCCAATGGAGTACCATCACTTATCCGCGTTAGTTGACCTAACATTGACGTCTTCTCCTTGTATTCCATACTTGGCTCCACTTTTCTAATTGCTCATATGTTTAAGCTTTGTTTTTTTAAATGTTCCTTTGGACGCAGTGAAGCTTATAGCTTAGGGATTAGGTTTTGAGTTTTGGACTCCCAACAACCCGGAGCTAATCTCTAAGACATAAAGGTTACTTGATGCAGTATATGTTCAAGTCGAAAACAAGAAAAATAGATAAAAGTAGCCAACGGTTATACTAAAATCTATCCAAACTTAATTTTGTACCTCCATGTTTGGGGTGATTTTCAAAATGCTAACCTACATTTTGCATCCTCACATTGCCTTAAGGTTTTGAAATTGTATCGATGTGAAATCTCATCCCCAAATTTCACTGTTCAATTATCGTGCCTCACAATTTTGTGAAATTATTTTAATTTCATCAATTGATTTTTAGTTTCTTAAAGTTTGATTTTCGTAAGTAACCATAAAAAATCCGTTGACCATTTGAAATCACTCTTAATATTTTTGGATAGAGCTTGGCAACACAAACGCGAAGGCAAAAACCGTTTCGCCAATCGGATTTGTAACTAAAGAGATATAAGCTTGCAAAGGTAAGGGCAAATTAGTCTTTTGCGCACTTATATTTAGCTAGAGCGCCGGGGGGGGGTGGGGGTGGGGGTGGGGGTGCAGACAAAGGAAAGGAACCAGACCCACATGCGACCTGGACTTCTTCTTTCTTACCAAGGTTTAACCCATTTTCTCAGCAAATTTCAGGGGGGCTTTTCTAGCCGATTCTGAGGATCAAATCTGCCCCCGCCACCACTGTTTAAACCGTCTCACCCTCATGAACAAGAAATACCCCCAGGTTGCCCCATTTGGCCTCATTTTCATGGCCAACCGAGCTTCACCTTTTTCCCAGATTTTCGCCAGCGATGATCATCCTCTTTCGTGCATGCTAACGTCATCCACCACAGCCAATCAAATCATCTTCACCCCAATAGCAAAACCCAACTACAATTCAAGTTGTTGGAGCACTGGTAACATCAAATTGACGTTCAGGGATTTTGAAGATTTATGATGGTCCCTTGTTGATTTCAGGATTTTTTTGGGGCAAAACTAGACTCCGCGCGAAGGTACTCTTGCTCCACTCCTCACGATATTCATTTTGGTGTATTTGAGTCATTTTGGCGTTAATTGGAAAATTCGGCAAGTCCGGGGCACCTGCTACCGCTTGGTGGTGGCTCGTGGACTCGATAACCTATCTTGTCTTCCTAGGCTAAATTTGGTGCGCTGAATCTGATTTTGATATCTGTGTTGATGAGATTTGACCAATCGAACCTGGTTTCATAATGAGGCCACATGACCTTTGTAGACGAAGATTCAGTTGTTGGTTTGTCATGAAATTATAATATGTGATTATGCGTAATATTTGAGGATCTTAGGAAGTTACGATTAAAAATCTAATGTGCAGATCTTCCGGATTATACTACGTAAGGTTGTTGACCCTACCGTTAACTACGTTGATCGAGGGCTGACTTTTGGTCAAATGTCTTCAATCACTCTTAAATTCTAGAATTAGTATTACTAGAGACCCAATAAAGTTTAGCGGACCTACTTTAATCAGCAGGCCATTTTGGAGATGTGCACCTTGGTTTGCATGCAAGTGGCACCTTACTGTTGATTTAGACCAACTCCAATGGTGGGCTAAAAGCCAAATTACCCCCCAAACCCACTCCAACGCAAGGGGAAAATTTGGGCTAAATGCTAAATGCTAAACCAAGGCCAAATTTCCCCCAAAATTTAGCCCAGAAATCGGAGTGGACTCCACCCAATATTTATCGGAATTTAAATTTTTTTAGATTAAAATGTTCATAAAATTAATTTACGATAGTCTACATATTTATTATTTTTTAAAAATTTAATTTAACAAAAAAAATAGCCTAAGTTTATTCTTTAATAATCCCGGGCTAAAATTTTAGGCTAGAATGGTTGGAGCAGAAAAGCTGTTTCTGGGCTAAAAGCTAAATTTTTCGGGCTAAAATATTTGGCTTTTAGCCCAACCATTGGAGATGGTCTTACATGTTTGTTAAACTTCTAGATGATATGATGATATAAACAATATGTGTGAGTGCTGGTATGAAAAGATGAGTGAAGTACATATTAAAAAGATTATGTAAGACTTGTATGTCTGTATGATAAGATATTTGGTTCTGTTGAAATATCCCACATTGATCGTATCTTGGTGAAAAAATTAGTTTAAATATGCTAACCTCACTCCAACTAGTACCGAGGCCTTTTGTGGTAAAACCACACACCTGACGGATTATGCAGGTGGTAATTATCAAGTTGGGGACAACATCGGTGTTGTTGGAAGTGGGCTTTTGGCCAGTGTCTTTGATAATTCTATAGGTTTGTCATGTTGAATCGATAGTGTATGTCCTTACAATTGTGATTCGTGTTGTATTGTTGTATGATATACGATGCATGATGTAGGATGTATGATATATGATGTATGATGATATAACTGAACCATGTAGCAATGTGGTATATGAGTGGTCCTGCTTGGTTAATCCGCATTGGGAGACCACTCCATTTGATGCATGAATATGGTTTTGTTTGGTTAATCTGCATTGGGGGATCATAAGCACTATAGGGGTAACTCTGCTTGGTTCCGCACTGAAGGGTCACTGCCTGCTTAGGTACATGGTACTTATAGGTGGTCTTGCTTGGTTAATCTGCATTAATGGTCATTGCCTATTTGGTAACCTTGTTCCTATAAGTGGTCCTACTTGGTTAATTTGCAATGGAAGACCATACTTTTGGATATGTGCCTATAGTTCTGATTAGTATATTCGTGACAAGGGACCATACACATTTTAAAAGTGATCATGCTTAGTATATGTGTGATGGGTGATCATTACCTAGTACTATAGGATAGGGTACTACTTGGTATATCAGTAATGGGGGACCATACATATTCAATGGGTGATCTTGCTTGGTATATATATGATGGGTGATCACTATATATACTTTATACACTATTAAACTATGTTTATGGCTCTGCTTAGTATATCTATGTTAGGAGACCATCCGTATTCTAGGAACAATCATGCTTGGTATATTCACAATAGGTAATCACCTAGTATTATAGGATACCATCCTGCTTGATATATCCTCCATGGAGGATCGTACGTATTCTAGGAGTGATTATGCTTGGTGTATCAGCGATGGGTGATTTCTACCTATACTATTAGACTATGCCTATGGTTTTTCTTAGCATATTTGCAATGGCGACAACTTCCTAGTTGGATTATGTTGAGTGATCTATAATCCTTTTCCTTATTCGGTTTCGTTCAATGGTCTGGTACCCTACCTTCGATTGGGTTTCATTGAAGTGCTCCAGAATTCCATTTCACTTTTAGTTCTGTTAAGTTAGTTTGGAATCCTAAAATCTTGTGCATAGAAGTTACTCAAGTTCACGGTTGTGGTTATGACTTAGGTTACAATGTTGGATACTTGGATTTCAGTAGCGAAATACGGTAAACCTTATAGAGGTTGGTTTTATTAAAAATTAGTGGAGTGATATTTGGTCTTGTTGGTTGATTAATGTAGTTAAATGTTAATATTGTGTGGCTTGGATTCATGAGATCGATTATTTTCGTGATAGTGGAATTATGTTGGAAAACTTATGATGCAAGTGGATGACAAAATAACAATCCTAGCTGCCATATAATTTCATTACTTAGTGTAGAATCTAGTGACTCATGCTACTCGAGTTTCATTGAGTGATTCTAGAACTATATGTTTTTCTGCTAGAAGTACTATGAGAAATGTCAGAGGTTATCAAACGGTGAACTACGAATGGCTTAATCCTGTGTTAGGGTATGTAAGCAATCTAACAAAGGTTAGATGCAGTCATGATATAAAAGAAAAAGTTAATGCGTTGTTGAACCATTGTTTTGTTTTTGGTCATGCCTCGAGGCGAGTCATGACAGCATATCTTGAGATCGGGGACTGACAATACATGTACACCTTTTGTCTAATGAATCATTTGAATTTTCATTAAATTGATGACATGGTGATGGAATCCATAACTGGGTCACATTTGCACGACATAACCCAAAAAAACTGATCAATGTAAAGAATAATTAGACGTTCAAATATACAAGAGATGCAAATTGAAACAATTTCAAAACTTTAGGGAGCAATTTGAGAAAATTGAAACTTCTCGGCCCAGTTTAATAATCATCACAAACCTTGAGGATGTAAAATTTAGGTATCCCTAAAATCTAATATAAGTTGTGACTGATTCAACTACAATGAAATAAAAACTTCGATGTAGAGTCTGAATAAGCAGAAGTGCAAAATAGAAATTACAATGCAGAGTCTAAAGCTGAGATGAGTGACCTATCCAAAAATATCAAAATTTTGAGAAAAACGTTGCCATCTCTACATGTAACGGCACTAGTTTGTAATTTTTCAAGTTTAGGTGCATTAATGTCTTTGAAACTCTATTGACCTTTTGTTAATTAGGATAAATATGGTTGTTATATTTCTAATATTGTAAGTTTTGATCCATTTAGAATCAAATATACCTGTATTTTTTAAGGGATGTGCTATCCACACACCATTTTTTACTTCTCACATATCTTTTGTTAATTTATGTTCTTTGATTTTCTTTAATTCAGTTGGATCCGATGGCTACAAATTATGAGAATGTGTAGGAAATAAACCACACCCCTTTTTAACTAGTGAAACACGCTACCAAATCCTTGCTCTCCCTTCCATATATGTGCCTCATAGGTTTGTACCCTATTGTTGTGATATTTGTTTTTTGGAGCAGAATGATTATTTAAACATTATAGTTGTGATAAATATTAGCAAAATTTCAAGCGTGGCATAAGAGAAGGTTTTGGGCTAAGTTTATTTTAACCAAAAATCATGTTATAACTTTATTTAATGAAAAAGACTCAAATTTTAATGAAAAACTCTTACATTTTAACAAAAATGACAAAAGAACTTAAATTTTAATAAAAAACACATACTATTTATGAAACTTACTACATTGTTTATGAAACTTATTACAATGTTCATGAAAAGGTTTTATGCATGTGCATGCACATGAGAATATGGAATCAATGATTGATGACAACCAATGGTAATTTTGGTTTTTACAAATAGCTACTAAATTCATCAATGAGCTGTATTGATATTGAGTCACATTCTTTTGTTCGTCGATGAAAGGAAATATGATTTGCCAAAAATGGAGCAAGGCAATTCCATTACAATCTTGTAAGAATGTGGAAAAATGGACCTATATATGTGTATATAATACAAATAGCCAAAAGATGTTGAACCAAATGAGGTTACATATGGGCATTTGTAATACAATGAATTACACTCACATGATGACACAAAGTTACTAATTGAAACCTAAAATTATGCTCATATAAATAAGTTCATATGAATGGAGAACTATATACGAAGGGTTATGAGTCGCCCACATCATATCTCCATAAGTAAATCCCTCAAATATACATGGAAGCAAGTTTCTCTGTATAAATTCCAAAGGAAAATATGGCATGAAGTGTAGAAAATCCCTGAAGGATTCAAATTGCCTGAAAAAAACCTAGAAGGGTAAAGCATAAATTATGTACTCGATACCAATGGATGATATAAATTGCCTTAGTGAGTACTATCATTATGATATTGTTGTAAAATACTAAAATCTCTTGCAACAGTCGATGATACTAGATTTAGACTCCTGAAGAGTCTAGAAAGTTTATAAAGTGTTGAGAGAGATTGTCTCAAACTGCAGAATCGAACAATATGTCAACACGAATCTTATCCATGATGTTTATAAAGAATCCTATGGATTGAAGGTTATGAGTTGAATACTCAAATTATTTAGACACTAAGAATGATCATTTATTTTCGTGAAGGTAAAGATAAATTGATATTTGGTCCAGAAGTACCACATCTTAGTGAAGTATATGATTTATTGTATTTAGCACAATACATTGAATGAAATAATGCTTATCTATTAATATCCCAGAGAAATTACATACACATGAGTTAAAACAAACAAACAGAAGGGAACCTTCACAAAGGTTGCTCATGTGAAGCCTCAGTACTCGGAAGTACCCCAGAAAGGGAAGGCACCAGACGGCTGAGACAATGGGTGTCTTTGGAATAAAAATTCGAACCCCTGATTGTCATTTTGAGTCCGACATTCGAATTCTAATAGCTGGTCCAGCTTTCTTTTCATGCTCATCGAGTAATTATTTGCAAGCATGTGTAACACTCTATTCTCGTGCTTGAGCCCTCTAATCTTTCGTTTAAGACTTGCCACCTCAGCCATCAATGATTCAACTTCGTAAGTTCGAGCAAGTAAGCGTTGGCCCATACTAAAAACAGAGCCCACACACTGAATACTGAGAGCCAAGGAGTCTTGAACGGCTGACTCATCAGACCGGTTTGAAAGGATTCTGTTATCCTTGGGAACGAGAAGATTCCTAGCTACCACTATAACAGTTAGGTCATTCTTCATCACAGAGTCCCCAACCGCAAAAGGACCATATGAAGATAAGAAGGGTGGGCACCATATATTATCCAGACGCGGCTTGTCTGTACCACTCTTAAGACTCAAATTTAAGCAAATGTTAGATGGGCAAGCCATTTTTCAAAAATGATGAAGGAAAAAGCAGGTCAGATAAAATCTCAAAAATGCAAGAAAGGGAAAATTCTACACGCAGTAGTTTTTCAAGCATACATTTTGAGCACAATTGATGCCTCTATAAAAGAAGAAGTAACAGGGCCACTTGTTCAAAAATCGAAGAGACACCGCTCTCCGAATTTCAAAAGCCAGATTTTCAAGATAAAGTTTGTCAACATTTCTTAGACGCAATCTCAGCTTTTGGATATCAAGTGCAACTTTGTCAAAGATCTCTGATAAAGTTGAAAACACGTGAATCTTACTGTTCTAATTACACCACAGTTGCTGACAAAAGTAAAGGCACATAACCACTACGTGTTATTGGGAAATCCCTATATATGTCGACCTCTATCTTCTATAACAAGACAAACTTACAAAAATATCTAACTTTTCTTCCTCTCCGAGAATGCATCTTCATCAAAGCATCTCGAAATACTTAATTTTCTTCCTCTCCGAGAATACCTCTTCAAATAAGTCACACCAGAGCAAGAATATCTCATATCATCAGGGACGAGAGCAAAAGTATCTCATATCATGCAATCTCCCTATCATTTTCTTTGTCCTTATTCTCACTTGGAGGACTAGGAGAAAGAAAGCACTCAATCAGAACTTGAAATCAAATTTCCAGTCAGGAACCGACTACCTGGAAACTTTTCTAATTACTTACCTAGCATTACTCTCCAGTACTCATTTTCAAACTACTAATATGATGATTGGAGTTGCCAAGCATGATGAGTCGTTGAGAAGTGATGTTCTAAATGACCTTTCAAATGCAAGATTTGCATTCCACTCCTGCATCGGAGGACAAATACTGCAAGAAAAGATGCATAGGAAAAATACCACTTATGCAAGGAGAACAAATAAGACAAGCTGTGGATTAGGCTTGATGATTATACTATAATATTAATATTAATTAATCAAGACAAGGACCTTCTGCCTTGGGGCACTTGGGGCCAAGGAATTAAAATTAATTTGATCAATTAGTTTTAATTTCGAATTAAGTTTTTAATTAAATTAATTAAAAACGTTTTGATTAATAGACACAACTCTTTGGAAAGAGTTGTATCTTTTTGGAAAGAGCTGTATAGCTTCAGATACATCCAAAAGGTGTTTGAAGAGGTATGAAAGAGCCTATATAACTAGTGTCCTCATTTTCATCGATGATTATCTTTTTCTTCTCCTTTGTCTTCCGTACAAAATTTCCAGAGAGTAAACACACAAAGCAATTCGCTAGAGTTCTATAATCCAGTGCGGGTTGTACAATTAGGTAGTTATATCCTGGTCGAACAGACGTTGTAGAACCACAAGCACACGAGTGGGACGGAAATACTGTTCGAAGGACATAGCATTTGCGCTAACCTATACCTTCAATTCATTCAAGTTAGTATCATATTAATTTTTGTAATTATTGTGTTATTGCATTCTGTATTGCAAGTATTTGTGAATAATAAAGTATAAATATTTTAGTTTTGCACATCTGTTATTTTATTGTTTCTAAATTGTTCTCCAACTAAAACAAGCGTAAGGAACTTGTAGCGTTCCTCTACAGACAAGCCTTACCGATGAAGCAAACATCGTATCAATGAGGAGCCATGATACAATTTCATATTTTCGACCGCACTTTCTCGATGAGCTCTCTTCTGAGGATTTTGCCCGATGCTGACTTGGGGACACTGTTTATGAATGATACTCTTCGTAATCGTTTGAAAGATGCAACCTGCCACAGGAGCAATTTTTTACCAAGGAAATCAAATTGGATCCGAAATAATCCTTTGATGTTTCCTACTTACTTGACTAGCAATAAAGCTCTTGACATCTTCTTCAGTTAGAGAGCTATTTGGCGTACGTACACAATATGCAACAGGGACCTCACCAGCTTCAGCATCAGGAAACCTGCAGGACGGAAATAAAACCATCATTCAATTAAGTTCAAGAGGAGGCGGTTAGCACAAGTTTTGTATGTGGCAAACTCACGGGATGACAACCGCATCTAATATTTCAGGGTGAGAAACTAGCAGCCCTTCAAGTTCAGCTGGTGCCACCTAGCAGAGGACCAACCGAGCAAAGAAAACATGATTAAATAATTGCAGATGTGTAGAGCATAAGAATCCATCATGAAAAAACGCAAACAGAAAGATAATAATTAACTTTTAATCAAATTCTGACAGCATAGCATCCATGATCCACCAAATTTTCTAGTTGCAGAGACAACTATGTTAAAGGAAAATTGGCATGGGATTCGTTATGCATAAAAAATAGCTTTGCAGAGATAACCAGCAGAAATTTCAGTAATTGTTTAACTCTAGCAAAAGAATTTACCTGGAAACCTTTATACTTAATGAGCTCTTTGATTCGATCAACTACATAAAGTTGTCCGTCTTCATCAATGTATCCAAGATCTCCTGTGTGTACCCAACCATTTTTATCTATAGTCTCGTTGGTGGCCTGTGGGTTGTTGAAATACCCTGAAATGAGTTTAGTAATCATGGTGTTATCAATTTTTATACCAAAAACCCCACGACACACAAAATAAACTTGAACAAATATCCTACTAATATCTGCACAAGAGGCGAACCAAATAGACTTCACACAACCAAATTGGAAGCAAAGGTTTGCAAGCTTGTTATATTGGGCGATTATATTGACCCGAGGCATCCTTAACTGACAGTTCTCAATGAAACAGAAAGGAAGAACTTTTCAATGCTAGACAAGATAAATGGCGAGGTAACTGAAATTCTGGAAAATAAATTATTGCAGGCTTCTGCATTGTTATTATTTCATGGTATTTAGTTAAGGCCAGCAGACCCAACTTAAATTTACACCATGGAAACATTTATAAACATTCCGCATCAGCTTTTCAGCAAGTAAAAGAGTGAACATTTTGCGGGAAGAGAGTGTGATCCATATTGGCAAATGCAATGCCCTGCTTGGGATGAACAAAGCATCAGCACTAGAGTTTTGCATCTTAAATAATTGATGAGGATACTGAAAATCATAAGCATAAACCTCATATGCCACATGAAAATGCTACCGCATTGCGCCAATTTGAACGATTACATTACAGACAAAAAAAATGTGACTTCTCTTATAATAAAATGCAGAATAATTTCTTTCTGTGAGACGATTAATATGTCTATGTGTGCAGGACAACTTTTGAATGTTGACAAACACACTTACCAGTCATCATATTAGGCCCCCTAACCCATATCTCTCCCAACTGTTTGGGAGGTTGAGGCTTCAGTGTATCTACGCTGACTATCTGACATTCAACTCCAGAAACAAGCATGCCAGTTGAATCAGTATGTCGAGACCCCGCTAGTGTGCTCCCCACCGAAACAATTCCACAAGTTTCTGTCATACCATAGCCCTGAAAAACCAAGCAAACTTCTGAATCAGTGAAAGAAGTTTTATCCTCCCAGCTACTACATGAAAAATTTTAACTTCGCAAATGAGGTTGAGAACCTCAAACTCTAGCGCCACCCAATTTTCACATTTCACATCAGTTGAATTGCGGCATAAGCTGTCATCCACTTTCAATTACTTCAAACTTTGTGCTAAATTTAATTAGCTACCCTCTTGCAATTTGACTATATTTTAAACTACTCCAATTTACGAAAGGGGATTCGAACTTGTTGTGTAAAAAGACACATGACGACTAGAACACATGACTGCTTGAAAACTGCACTTGAATCAAGAAAATGTAGCCTATAGCCATTTGGTTTCAATCAAACACCAAACTCTAAACACAATGCCTATATTATAAAATAACCGAACCAAAGGAATTAATCGCACTTCCAAGTTATAAACAATCAAAACCAGCAAGATAATAATTTAATACCTGAGCTACTACACCTTGAGGAATAATTTTAGCACACTCCTCCATCAACTCTTTCCCCAAAGGAGCTGCCCCTGAACAGATATGCTTCAACGACGAAAGGTTAAACTTCTTAACCACACTGTTTTTCGCCAGAGCAAGCACTATAGGAGGCACAATCCACAGGTGTGTCACCCTATACTTCTCAACAGCCATCAAAACCTTCTCGAGATTGAATCGCCCCATCGAGACCACAGCATTGCCCTTCTGCAGCTGCCCATAGGTGATAATTGCCAGCCCAAACACATGGAACATTGGCAGAACACAGAGAAACACATGGTGCATCTCCCCAGAAAGTTCTTGATCCATTGTGACCATCAGAGACGAGGCAATGATATTCCTATGTGTCAAAACTACCCCTTTGCTGACCCCCGTTGTACCTGAAGAGTACAACAGGACAGCTGTGTCGGTCTGCTTAATGTTAACCGATGGAAAATCGGACACAGATCCAGCAGACTCGACCAAATCATGGAAAGTTCGAATCTTTGAGGCTGATCCAACGTGGGATTTCCCCGAAAACCCCTTTGATCCTAAGAACACTGTTGGGAGGTTAAGGCCCTTGACTTTATCCCAGAGCTCCGGGACTGTTATAACCAGCTTGGGATTAGAGTCCCGGACTTGCTTGGACAGCTCTGAAACAGTGTAGAGCGGATTGGAGGTGGTGGCAATAGCGCCGGACGCAATAATCCCGAAGAGACAAATGGGGAATTGGATTGAGTTGGGGGCGAAAATGAGGACGACGTCGTTTTTCTTGATACCCAGATTGATTAAGCCATGGGAGACCTGGATAACTTTGGACTTGAACTGCGAGAAGGACAGGGCTTCGGAGGACTCGCCGTCGATAAGCGCGGGCTTGTTGGAGTAGGAGGAGGAGTTTCTGAAGAGGAAGGAGACCATTGAGAGATTTGGGTCTCTGGGTAGGACAAGCGGCGGCCGAAGTGACCGGAAAATGCCATCTCTGCCGAACCCAGATTTCTCCATTGACGATTGCGGTGGAGAAGTCCAACTGGGTAAGCTGGAGTTTTGGGTTTCTGGGATTTGGATATGGTTTTATTGGGGAGTTTGTTGAAGGTGATGGGTGATGGGCGATGGAGTATCATAAAGACCCACATTATTCTCAGTCAACCCAACAGCGCCAGAGTCCAAATCATCAATTGCTTAGTCTTTAAGTTTTCTATTGTAATTAATTCATAGATTAAGCTTAATTAGTTACATTAGTTGTTAACTAAATATTATTAGCTGTTGTGTATAAATACTCCAAATGTAACCAGTTTCATTTAATGAAAATTCATTTCTTATATGGTATCATCCCTTTTTCGCTTCACCTTTTTTCCTTCGATCCTCTTCTTCGTCGCTCCCTGCGATCTCTGATTTCTTCGATCTTTGATCCTCTCTCTTCATTTTCTTGTGGATCTTGATCAATACCTTCTTCTTTTCTCCTATCTGATTTGATTACAATGCCTTCGTCGAGTTCATCTCCAATGAATCCTGATGTTCTTGCCCCAAATTCGTCCCCGATGAACCCTAATTTCACTACGGTTCCGCCTTCTCCCTCAATTTCTTAGATTTCTATTCAGAATATCAGTTGTATGGTTCCTACCAAGCTTAAACGGGACAATTATCTTGTTTGGAAGGCGTTGTTTGCTCCAATTTTTCGTCGCTACAAGCTTATCGGGATTGTTGATGGCTCTGAGATTTGTCATTCCCCCTTCTTACTTGATGATTCTGGCAAGAACACTGGCACTCCAAATCCAGACTTCGATCTGTGGTATGAAAAGGATCAAAATATCCTTATCTGGCTTAATTCTACTTTTTCGGAAGATCTCATTCCGTTAACAGTTGGTGTTACTTCTTTTCGCAAACTATGGTTGAATCTTGAGCAACGATTTGGCGGCGTTTCTGCTGCTCACATTTACCAGCTTCGCTCTCGCCTGCACACTGTTCAGAAAGGGGATCTTACGATTTCTGAATATATTCAGCTAATTAAATCCATCTCTGATGCACTCATGGCTGCCGGTGCTCCGATCTTTGAAAGTGATTTGATTGCAGTCACTCTTAATGGCCTTTCTGATGACTATGAGTCATTTGTTGACTCCATTATGCTTCGCATCTCTTCTACCTCCTTGGATGAACTACATGGCCTACTGATTAACAAAGAATTGTTCATGCAGCGTAAGAAGAAACATGTTGCTTCATCTGTTTCTGAACCCTTTCAAGCCTATGCGGCTCAGTCTCCATAGTCTCAACCGCCTCTTCTTCCCACACCACAGGGCTATACTGTACCGAGGCAATTCAATCGTGGTAAAGGATCTTACCGAGGCAATAATTCTCGTGGCACCAATACCTATCGAGGCCACACCTATCGGGGCAACAACTATCGAGGCAACAACTATCGTAGCAATTCTGGCAGTTATACTCGTCCTTCTAGTCATCCCCATGGTCATCGCGATCCATGCCAAATCTATCATTCTCCTGATCATGATGCTCTGGACTGCTTTGAACGCATGAATCATGTTTTTGTTGGTAAAATTCCTCCTGCAAAATTGGCAGCTATGTGTGCTCACACCAATATCCCATCTTCTGCTCCTATTTGGCTCATGGACTCGGGTGCCACATCTCATATAACGAATGACATCTCTGCTCTTCATTCTCCAGCTCCTTATAATGGTCAAGACAAGATTTATATTGGTGATGGTTAAGGTATGCCCATCCACCATACTGGTAGTTCTTTTCTCACTACTACTGCTGCCACTTTTCGTCTGAATAATGTTTTACATGTTCCTGCCATGAAACATAATCTTCTTTCTGCGTATCAATTCTTACGAGACAATCATTGCAAATTAACCCTTGATTCTGATGGTTCTACAATCAAGGATCGTATGTCGGGGAGGATGCTTTTCCGAGGGCCCGTTAAAGATGGGTTTTATCCGTTTCAAGGACTTCCTCCAGCTTCTACTTCTCCCTTTGCTCTTGTCAGTAGCAAGGCTTCTTTACCAGTTTGGCACAATCGACTCGGCCACCCCTCTTCTGTTATCTTTCGAAAGGCTTTAACTAGTAGTACTATAGTTTACAGTGGTAAAAAGTTTACTTCTTTCTTCTGTTCAGATTGTGCAATTGGTAAGAATCACAAATTGCCTTTCACTACAAGTCTCAGTTCTGTCTCTATGCCTTTGGAACTTGTTCATTGTGATGTTTGGGGACCTGCCCCCACTTTGTCTGTCACTGGTTATAAGTACTATGTGTTGTTTGTTGATCAATTCACCAAGTACAGTTGGTTGTTTCCTTTAAAGCTCAAGTCTGAGGTGTATTCAGTATTTGTCACTTTCAAGGCTTATGTAGAAAACTTGGTTGGTAATAAAATCAAAGTTCTTCGATCAGATTCTGGGGGTGAATTTACAAGCTCCTGTTTTAATTTTTTTCTCTTGCAACATGGCATTCTGCACCAATATTCTTGTCCTCATACACCGGAATAGAACGGTTGTGTTGAACGCAAACATCAGCACCTTACTGAAACTGCTCGGACTCTTCTTACTGCATCAAAGGTCCCTCATCAGTTTTGGGTTGAGGCATTTTCTACTGCCTTGTATCTGATCAATAGGCTTCCCATCTCTAACCTTGATAAATCTCCATGGGAATTACTTTTCCATAAGTCTCCGGATTATTCCAAGCTCAAGGTTTTTGGCTGTAGCTGTTATCCATGGCTTAAACCATATTCTATTTCTAAGTTCGATGGGAAGAGCATTCACTGTGTTTTTCTCAGTTACAGTTTGCACCACAAGGGCTATCGTTGCTTAGATCCTCTTACATCCAGGGTCTATATATCTCGCCATATGCTTTTTAATGAATCTACTTTTCTTTTTCATACACCACACAAGTTCATTGTGTATACTTCTCCGCTGCCCCACAGTCCCCCTTCCCCATCTCCAACCTTCACTCATCCTTTCACTTTTCCCTGTCTTTCCTCACCCTCTATACTTCCTTCCACTTCCTCATCTATTCCCATCGTCTCAAATTCTCCCACCGTCTCAAATTCTCCTATCCACCCTATATCGCCTCCCCTAGTGTCAACTTCTCCAACAGTGCAGGATTCTTCACCAGTGCCACATTCTCCACTCCCACATCCACCTCCCCCTCTCCACCAATACTCATTCTATGATTACTCGGTCCAAAGCTGGAATTTTTAAACCCAAAGCCTTGGCTGCTACTAAACATCCTATTGATTCCTTAAATTTTGTTCCTACCACCTTTCTCCAAGCCTCACAGCATGACCACTGGATGAAAGCCATGGCTGAGGAGTTTCAAGCCCTGCATTCTACCGGCACTTGGTCTCTTGTTCCTTTTACACCACATCAAAATCTTGTAGGTTGTAAATGGGTGTTTCGAATCAAAAGGAAACTTGATGGTAGTGTGGACAGGTACAAAGCCCGTTTAGTCGCAAAGGGCTTTCATCAACAGGAAGGTATTGACTTCCAGGAAACTTTTAGCCCAGTTGCCAAACCTGTCACCATCAGAATTCTCTTGACATTAGCAGTGCAATTTGATTGGTTTTTAAACCAGTTGGATATAAGCAATGCATTCTTACATGGGACACTCAAGGAGGAGGTGTTTATGCAACAACCCCCTGGGTTCATTGATCCTTCACAGCCATCTCATGTTTGCAAACTTTCTAAGTCCTTGTATGGTCTCAAGCAAGCCCCACGAGCATGGTATGATAAATTGTTTCAAACCTTGCTTTCTCTGGGGTTCCAGAACTCTCAATCTGATTGCTCCCTATTTGTTGTTTTCGAGCCATCTCTTGTTATTGTACTAGTATATGTTGATGATATACTAGTTACTGGACCTAGTGCTCCAGCCTGCAATGCTTTCATTAACAAGCTCAGTCAGCTCTTTCCTATCAAAGATTTAGGCCCGCTACACTACTTCTTGGGGTTAGAAGTTCATCGCACCTCAGCTGGCATTTTTCTCTCTTAACATAAATATGCCATGGATCTTCTTCTCAAGACTTACATGGATGGCAGCAAACCATGTACTACCCCTCTTGGTACTCAGAAGTTAGACCACAGTGGTACACTTCTCTCTAATCCCCATGAATATCGGTCCATTGTTGGGGCATTGCAGTATTTGACCTGGACTCGACCTGATCTTTCTTTTGCTGTCAATCAACTCTGCCAATTTCTCCATTGTCTGAGAGACACTCATTTTCAATCTGTTAAACGTGTCTTACGTTTTCTTAAAGGCACTTTTACTGATGGCATCTGGTTCAAAAAAGGTTCTCTCATTTTTACTGCCTTCTCGGATGCTGATTGGGCCGGCTGTGTATTTGATCGACGATCTACAAGTGGTTACTGTGTATATCTTGGTCGCAACCTTATTAGTTGGAGTGCCAAGAAACAACCCATGGTTACTCGCTCCTCTACTGAAGCTGAATATCGTTCTTTGGCTCACACTTCTGCCGAGATCACTTGGATTTGCAAAATTTTCAGGGACATTGGCTTTCCCCTGTCCCGGGTTCCCATTCTTTGGTGTGATAATGTCTCTGCAATTTCTCTTGCTTCAAATCCAGTTTTTCATGCTCGAACGAAACATGTCCAAATAGACTACCACTATATCCGAGAACTGGTTTTAGCCTCTCTACTGAAAGTTCAGTTTGTTCCTAGTCTCCATCAAATTGCAGATATTCACACTAAGTCCCTGTCCAAGGGTCGATTTCAGTTTCTCCGTTCCAAGCTTTCACTTGGTTCCCCTCCATTCAGCTTGAGGGGGTGTAAAGACACACATTATTCTCAATCAACCCAACAGTGCTAGAGTCCAAGTCATCAATTGCTTAGTCTTTAAGTTTTCTATTGTAACTAATTCATAGATTAAGCTTAATTAGTTACATTAGTTGTTAACTAAATATTATTAGCTGCTGTGTATAAATACTCCAAATGTAACCAGTTTCATTTAATGAAAATACATTTCTTATATATCATACGTATCGAGGTATATTGATTGTCCTTTTTTTTTTTTACGGCAAAAAGGTGTTGTCTTCCGATTTGCCAAGGAGGTGCTGTGAATCTGTGATCCTGATTAGGAAATGTTTACCGGTCTGGTTGGATAAAAATTAAACTCAAGGGGATTGCTTGATTTGTTTCCTTCACGCTAAACACGACACAAACTCGGTGTATACTCTTGCTCCGTGTCGATATACGACACTTTGCGACAAGACAAAAGAGATATGGAGAAGCGGCAAGTATTACGTGTCGAATCGAAAGACTCAGTCACTCATTCAGTACTTCACGGCGGAAGGCTGGCAATGGAACGCCATGCATGGTCCGGAATTTTTGCCTTTTCTTCTCTGATATGGTGATAGGTTTTTAATTTTTGTTAATTTTTTTTATTTTTCTTTTGTTTATTTATTTATTTATTTATTTTTAAATATCTTTTGCTTTCAGAAGTGACAAGGAAAATAGCAAACGGGCGGCGAAATTGATGGCATTTGTGCAGTAGCAGATAGAAAATACATCAGCAAAGTTCAACGCTCTTGCATATTAATTTCAGACAAAAGTATAACAGCATGGGAAGACTTTGAGGTAAGTGGTCATAGCGTAATTAATTGTGACAAGGATATGTTCCTAACTTTACTTTTCTCATTTTTGAAGGATTAGATTTAGGGGTTGTCAACTGGGGACGAGGATCCTTTCCTAATCTAAGGATGACGATCCTTATGACCAAAGGATGTGGGCCGTTAGATGAAAATCCAACGGTTACAAACAGGGGGTTCCTTTAAAGTTATAATAATTATAACCGTTGGATTTTCATCCAACGGCCCACATCCCTTGGTCATGAGGATCCTCATCCTTAGATTAGGAGAGGATCTTGGTCCGTCAATTAGTGAAATTTTCTCCGTCCTTCATTAATAAGTCAGAATCTCGTGCTATAGGTTTGAAACTAATTTATCATTTCACATTCTTAATGTAAATATATTATTGTATCATAAAAATGTAATATTGTCTTAAAACTATGTAATATTCGAAACAATAACCCTAGTTGCCATTTCTTTATCTGGTTTACTTGTAAGTTCTACTGGATACACCTTATATATTACTTTTGGGCAACGCTCTCAATAACTAAGAGATCCATTAGAGGAACCCGAGGACTAGTTGAAATCCGTACTTCAATTGAGATAATGACAAGTCATTTCACCTTTTAGTTGGAACTTTAGGTGGTTCTCGAAAAAAGATAGCAAAAAAAAATTATTCCTAGAGTTGAGACTAAAATGAATGTATAAACCAATGCTTCCATCGACTTGCTCGATTTGGGATTGGCAGGATTGATGAATTTCAATGGAGGGCGACTGCTCTTGAGCTATTGCTAGATACTCTTATGGAAGACAACTGTTTGCTTGTTTTCTCTCTTGGTGTGAGGATAGCTAAAGTTAGTTGTTCGTGTAGGACGCTCTTTTTTCCTTCGACCGAGTTGAAAGCCACAACAAGGTTTTTATCGAGGGTCATTTAAGCACACTATCCTCCACTTTGTACGTTTTATTTTATATCAATAAATTTTGTACTTCTCTAAAAAAATAAAATAAAATAAAATAAAATAAACCAATTCTTTCATAGACTAGATTGTGGCTTACCATTATAATTTCTATACCTGCTTATTTGAGATCGTCTCATGGATAAATAAAGAACAAGAGTCAAAGAAAAAGTGGTGATTTAAATCAAGATTTATCTAGTGTGTCATCTAAAAATCATATAATTTAGGGACACATATATCACAAAAAAAATATTCTAATAAGTGTGGGTTAGGTTGTTTTTTTTTTTTTTTTTTGGACGACAAAGTGTGGGGTTAGTTATAACAAAGAAACCTAATTATCTATTAATTCACTCATTAGCTTGCATATTTTTTAAATAGTTTTTCTATTTAATCACCACATCAATTATGGTTAATAGTTGGTTCTAATCATCACATCAATTTTCTCCAATATTTTACTCAATAAATATGTTATCAAAATGTCTGTATTTTTTTGGCAATGCCAAAGGAGTACTATCACTTATCCGCATTAGTGGACATAACATTGACGTCTTCTCCTTGTATTCCATAGTTGGCTCGACTTTTCTAATTGCTCATATTGTTGAAAACATTGGCAATGTTGAATGCAGTATTGAAAACATTGGCAGTGTTATAAATGCCCATATAGATTTTCAATGTCCATCCAAAGTGATATTGACTTGGGAGATGAAGGAGGATCGTACTTTCAAATATGTGTAATGTAAATTTCAAAATGTTTGTCTAGTGTTGCTCTATAAATAGAGCACTCTGACTACTATCAAGATACACAGAAAAGAAAGGAAAAATCAATAACATCAGTATCTATTCCTACCTCTTTTATTTGTCACCCTTTTGTACTATAGTTACAATGTAATATTTTACACCTGCTTCGCTCATGTCACTAATAAACGTTATCTCTCTAACTTTTGCATATTTATAACACGTTATCAGCACGACTCTCTAAATATAACCATTTCTCATTTCTCTTCGCCGAAAGAAATCATTCCTTTTCGCCGAATGAAAAAAAAAAAAAAAAAAAAAAGAGTTTCCTCTAAAGATTTTACTGTTCATCTTCTTCATTTGCCTCAACTACTAGATATACCCTCGCAAAGAACTGTTTACATCATGCCTGCTTTTAGTTCTCAACCTAACAATTACATATATCTTTGATTTCTTGTTTGGTGTAGATCTTGATTACTAACCCAGTGTTTATTTATGTTAATTTTACTACAATCCAAGATAGTGCGGTACAATCACCCATCTTGAACTGCAAATTTAATTTTATGGTGCGGTATCATCACCTATCTTGGACCGCAGATCTAATTTTACTGCAAATTTTAGGTGGTGCGGTATAACGCCCACCCTACTTTGCGTATTTCAATTTTCCTACTACTAGAGTGGTGCAGAATAATCGCTCATCCTATGTTATGAGAATGGTGCGGTATAATCGCTCTCCTCATTCATCATGTAAATCTCGAGCCAGAAGTTTCGAGTGCTTACCATTTTGCCCAAAAGATCAAAATGAAAAATTTGTAAGAGTCAGAAGTTCTAACACTACGTCCCCCAGATTACATATTATTGCAAGTTCTTACACATCTCAGTTTTCTTTCAGAAAAGAAAATGGCGAACTTGGCAAAACTTGATTTTATTGCCCTGGACATTATTGGGAAAAACTACTTTACCTGGGTAGTGGATATCAAGATCCATCTAGAGGTAGGGAATCTTGCAGAAACAAACAAAGAGGATAACAATGCATCTTCTCAAGATTGGGTGAAGGCCATGATCTTTATCCGTCGTTACCTTGGTGAAGGACTAAAAAACGAGTACCTAACGATTGAAGATCTGTTAGCTCTCTGGAAGGCATTAAGAAACAGATACAATCATCAGAAAACGGTGATTCTTCCAAGAGCTCATTATGAGTGGACTCACCTAAGGTGTCACATCCCAGCCCGGGACGGATCACTTCCCGGGCCCGCTCCACCACCGTAACACGATATTGTCCGCTTTGGGCCCTGACCACGCCTTCACGGTTTTGTTTTTGGGAACTCACGAGCAACTTCCCAGTGGGTCACCTATCATGGGATTGCTCTAGCCCCCTTCTCGCTTAACTTCGGAGTTCCGATGGAACCCGAAGCCAATGAACTCCCAAAAGGCCTCGTGCTAGGAAGGGATGGGAATATACATATAAGGATCACTCCCCTGGGCGATGTGGGATGTCACATAAGGATCCAGGATTTCAAATCAGTGGCTGAGTACAATTCTGCAATGTTCAGAATTAGTTCCCAGATGAAACTCTGTGGGGAAACCATCACTGAGGAACATATGCTGGAAAAGACTTTCAGCATCTTTCATGCCTCCAACATGCTTATGCAGCAGCAGTATAGAGCGCGAGGTTTCACTGAATATAACAAGCTGATTTCTGTGCTCTTGGTTGCTAAACAAAACAATGAGCTCCTGCTGAAAAATCAGCATTCCCGACCTACTGGATCTGCACCATTCCCAGAAGTGAATGTTGTTTCCCTCGAAGCGAACGCCACATCCTCTGGTGGCAATAATCATAAACGAAAACGTGGCCACAGACGAAGATGGTGGAACGGGAAGGGCAAGAATCATGGTGTCCAGTTTCATAACCAAGTTCCAAGGTATAATGCAGACCCAAGTTTGAAAAATGTAAATCGCCATAAAGGCAGAGCTTATATGACCAATGCTCCCAGAAACTCTGAAGGAGTCCTTCATAGGTGTGGTCGCAATGGGCACTGGGCGCGTACTTGTCGTACCCCAAAACATCTAGTGGATCTATATCAAACCTCCCTGAAGGATAAGGGTGTCGAGACCAATTTTCTCGACCACGCTAAACCAATGGATATACCTGATCTTGTATGTGACTTATCAAGGCAGTTGAACACAACCCACCTAGATGTCTTGGACTTCATTATGGAAATGGGGAATGAAGTTTACCTGTCGGACAAAATCGTTTATGTTTGATGTACTGAACTTGTAGTTTAAAACTAGCATTTCAGATTCAATAAAAGTGACATTTAAATTTCCTGTTATAACTTACTTTTAACTATGATTCCCTTATTCAGAAAGCATGGATAAAAAGTATGATCATTCTCAAAACATGAGAAATAGCGGAGATATTTGTCTTGCAGACAGTGCAACCACGCATATAATACTTCGAGATCGAAAGTATTTCTCAAGATTAATGCTTACAAAAGTAAGGGTAACAACAATATCAGGGCAATCAGATGTGATTGAAGGCTCAAGGAAAGCTCAGATTATGTTACCAAATGGAACAATATTGTCCATACAAAATGTGTTGTACGCTACTCGATCTACTCAAAATTTGTTAAGTTTTAAAGACATACGTTTAAATGGATACCATATTGAAACGAAAAGTGCAGAAAATGTAGAGTATCTATACATTACCTCCAATGATACCCATAAGCGTATATTGGAGACGTTGTGTGGTTTGTTGAGTGGATTGTATTATACATACATAAAGACAGTTGAATCACATATTGTCATGAACCAGAAGTTCATTGATTCAAAAGTTTACATGCTTTGGCATGACCGTCTGGGTCGCCCAAGATCTACCATGATGCGTAGAAGCATCACCAACTCTAATGGACATTCATTATTGAGCAGACACATTGCTATCTCAAATGATAACCCTTGCAATGCTTATTCTTAAGGGAAGTTGATAATTAGACCATCACAACTAAAGGTTGATACTGAATCCCCATCATTTCTGCAAAGAATTTAAGGGGATATTTGTGGGCCTATTCAACCATCTTGTGGACCATTCCGATATTTTATAGTTTTGGTTGATGCATCTACCCGATGGTCACATGTTTGTCTCTTATCTACTCGGAATGTAGCTTTTGTAAGACTTCTTGCTCAGATAATTAACTTACGAGCACAGTTCCTAAATTACCCCATTAAGTCAATCCGACTTGATAACGCTGGTGAATTTACGTCTCAAACCTTTGATGATTACTGCATGATATTGAGCATTGATGTTGAACACCCTGTTCCTCATGTCCATACTCAAAATGGTTTAGCAGAAACATTGATCAAGTAGCTTCAGTTAATAGCTCGCACTCTGCTCATGAAAACAAAATTGCCAGTTTCTGCATGGGGACATGCCATCTTACATGCTGCATCATTGGTTTGATTGAGACCTATAGCCAACCATCAATACTCCTCAGTATAACTCATGTTTGGGCATTATCCAAACATTTCACATTTACGAGTTTTTGGTTGTGCTGTTTATGTACCTATTGCACCACCACAACGGACTAAAATAGGACCTTATAGCAGACTGGGAATTTACATAGTTTTTGATTCATCATCTATCATTAGATATTTGGAACCATTGACATGTGATATGTTTACAACTCGTTTTGCTGATAGTCACTTTGATGAGTCAGTCTTCCCGTCGT